>NC_044059.1:18441965-18646965 GCF_902167405.1 Gadus morhua | reverse complement strand
GCGCACACACGAAGAAGGTACGAGACGCGGATTCAGTCGACTACAGGAAGAAGAGGGAGAAGTACACCTACGCCCTACTCAACGCCTACAATGCGGCAATAAACATGGAAGAACGGAAGAGGGGAGGGCGACCAACCGACCTTCCCCGCCAAGAGAAAACAGTGTTGAAGGGGCTGCCTGCACCACCTCACGTCGAGGAGCGTGCGGCCCCACTCACCGTAGACGGAGCAGACGTTGGGGACAAAGAGACGCCATGTGGAGAGGACAACACCAGCCTCCGCAACAACACCTACCCCAGCCTCGAAGAAAACCCGCCTTTCCCAAACAATACAAAGGCCCCACCACCATACGGCTGCTATGACCACCCGGCGCCTCGAGATTTACCTGCCCTCCAATTCCCAATGCTCCACATAGAGAAGGGGCCTGTGGAAATCTCGTACAACGATCAACCCCCACCGTCGTTCGCAGGAGAATGTCAGGATTACGGTGGCGTTGAGTACGACTCGAAGAAGGGGCCAAAGGATGGGACCGACCGCGTGATAAAAGGGAGGAGCGGCCCGGGTGCCATAATTGGTCGAGAAGGGGACCACCCTCCGGGCGCAACGAACGTCGGCATGCCCCAATCCTGCCCAACCGAGCACCAGCAATATCAACAACTGCAACCCAACCCCCAACCCTACTGGACGCAGCAGCAGCAGCAGCAGCAGGATCAGCAGCAGCAGCTGCAACACAACCCACAACCCTACTGGACCCAACAGCAGCAGCAACAGCTGCAACCCAACCCCCAACCCTACTGGACCCAGCAGCAGCAGCAGCAGCAGCTGCAACCCAACACCCAATCCTACCCAACCCAGCACCAGCAACATCGACAGCTACAACCCGGCACCCAGCAGCAGCATCAACAACGGCTGCAACCCAACCCCCAACCCTTCTCAGCCACCATACAGCCCGGCACCCAACAGCAGCAGCAGCATCAGCAGCAGCTGCAACCCAACACCCAATCCTACTCAGCCCCGCAGCAGCAGCATCAACAGCAGCTGCAACCCAACCCCCAACCCTTCTCAGCCCCCATACAGCCCGGCACCCAACAGCAGCAGCAGCATCAGCAGCAGCTGCAACCCAACACCCAATCCTACTCAGCCCCGCAGCAGCAGCATCAACAGCAGCTGCAACCCAACCCCCAACCCTTCTCAGCCCCCATACAGCCCGACACCCAACAGCAGCAGCAGCTGCAACCCAACACCCAATCCTACTCAGCCCCACAGCAGCAGCATCAGCAGCAGCTACAACCCAACCCTCAACCCAACTCAACCCAGCAGCAGCAGCATCAGCAGCAGCTACAACCCAACCCTCAACCCAACTCAACCCAGCAGCAGCAGCATCAGCAGCAGCTACAACCCAACCCTCAACCCAACTCAACCCAGCAGCAGCAGCATCAGCAGCAGCTACAACCCAACCCTTAACCCAACTCAACCCAGCAGCAGCAGCATCAGCAGCAGCTACAACCCAACCCTCAACCCAACTCAACCCAGCAGCAGCAGCATCAGCAGCAGCATCAGCAGCAGCTACAACCCAACCCTCAACCCAACTCAACCCAACAGCAGCAGCATCAACAGCAGCAGCTACAACCCAACCCCCAACCCTACTGGCCGCAGCAGCAGCTACAACCCAGCACCCAACAGCAACAGCTACAACCCAACCCCCAGCCCAACTCAACCCAACAGCAGCAGCTACAACCCAACCCCCAACCCTACTGGCCGCAGCAGCAGCTACAACCCAGCACCCAGCAGCAGCAGCTACAACCCAACCCCCAGCCCAACTCAACCCAGCAGCAGCAGCTACAACACAAACCCCAACCCGACTCAACCCAACTCTACGCACCCCAACATCAGCTACAATACAATCCACAACTACCGCAACAGCAGGAAATACTACAACCCATCCAGCATCTACAAGGAGATCCAAACTGTTCCAACCAAGGAAACATGGGGAACTCAAACTCCCTTAACATTCAAGGACAAGGACAAGACAACTGTGAAAACCCACAATACGTGCAAGAGAACCCCGTAAACAATGATACAAGTACGGGGGCCATACAGAAGACGAACGGCACTCCCGCGGGAGCCACCTCGGGATCTAAGCAAGATCAACAAACATCAGCCTCCCAACCCGCAACCCGAGGCAGAAACCGCGCAACCAAGACGGATCGCCGCACTAGGAGGACCAAGACAAAGAGTACCAGTCCGAACCGGTTCGACGACGAATGCTCAGACGAAGAGGGCACCGACCTGATGGCACCCCTGATGACGGACGCATGGGACAGGAAAATATTTTCCTGTTGGGGACACCGAGAAAGGCACGTCCTGGCCCGCCGCTTGCCTTCGATCACGGCGGGAGCTGCGGCCTGGATCAGGACGTTTGAGGAGGAGACATCAGGTGATGTCCTGGCCATAGGAGATGTAAGGGCCATCATCGGAAAAGCCCATGGTTCCGACAAAACAATAGAACTGGAAAGAATGACCCATACTACTCATGTGCCAGACAAAGCACCCTTCGACAGATACCGAAATGCCTTCTGGGATAACCTCAAACGACAATACCCACCAGACCTCAGTGCAGTGGGAATCCAAGGCCTGGCCATCAAACCAGAAGAAACCATCCATGATTACGTAAGGAGAGCCGAAATCCTATGGGCAGACAAAAATGACTGCAGCCCGTACGAAAGCAACCTGGCAAACAACACCTTCCGAAAGGCGGTCTTGGGTGGGCTACCGCCCGAGGCCCAGACTGGACTGGAGACGGTGGTTGGACTGTGCGTCAAACCAAAGGCAGAGTGGATGGAACACCTCATTGACCACCTCAATCTAAGCAAAAAGAAGCAAGCAAAGAAAGACCACGACGGAGGTATTAGGGAAATATTTAAACAGATGTGCAAGGGTGAACATAGAAAAGGACGTGGAGGTGACCCGGCAGCTCAAGAGAGCCGAAGAAGACCAGGATTACGTGGCCATGATGTCCCTAATGTCCGAAGCAGTCCCTCAGGTGACCCCACTTCCAGAGTGGCTACGACAGGGCAACGAACCCACCGCATACGCTGCATACGTGGCCGTCGCCATGCAACAATCAGGTCAACAAAGACAGAACCAGCCATACAGAGGAGGAGGAGCCGGAAGAGGAAGAGACAGGCCAATGCGTCAATTTCCATGCATACATTGCAACCAAATGGGACATTGGATCAAAAACTGCCCCACTCCGACATGGCCCAATCTAGGTTCCCGTCACAACAGCAATATCAGAATACTGAACCCACGGCTCGGCCCAGAGCGGGCAACTCCATGTTAGCCTTACAATAGGGCTGCCCAGAGGACGAGCAGGCGAGAAAGGAACTGGGTCTCGGACAACCTACTGTGGAAGCATACGTAGGTGGACACAGATGCACGTTTCTAGTGGACTCGGGAGCATCCGTATCAACCATCGGAAGTCTCGCGGGAAAAACACCCCCACTCTCTCGTCGCTCTCTAAAAACCATGGGATTCTCTGGGAAATCCATGGAACAGCCGTTCACAACCCCACTCGACTTCGACATACTAGAACAGAAAGGAAGTCATTCATTCCTATACGCCCCAAAATGCCCCATCAATCTATTAGGAAGGGACCTAATGGGTTCCCTACAAATCACTCTTGCCTGCAACTTGGGAGGCATCACCCTGTACCACCCCGCCAAACCCACACCAGATGAAGCACACATGTTCATGTTAATAGACGACCCGAAGCCAGAATCTCACGAAGATACCACCATCTACTGGCAGGAACTGACGGGAACAGCACAGACAACTCCAGGACTGGAAAGCACATATCGAGAGTGGGAAATGTGGATCCAAGAAATCGGAGAATACAATGAACTGTTGGACCCATTACACTGCACGCTCAACATCACACACGAGCAGGACCTGACCTACGATGAACCATGGTACAACCAGAAAGATGGACAGCTGGAGGACCTACGATGTGGAGATATATACCTGGGACCCGAAGGAGTGGCGGCAGGAGTCGACCTCACAGAAGAACAACTATCCTGGTTCCAGCTGGAACCAGAGAGTGTCCCTCATGTCTCCCTCTTGGTCAGCGCAGACCAACCCAAACAACTCGGACCAATGGTAAAAAGAGCACAAGAGGTCCGTGAATGGCAACCCACAGACAACCAATATCTACACAGAAGCCCAAATGCAGAATTCTGGAGAATATCCTCACGAACCACGAACAAGGCAATCGGCCGAAGAGTGGACGGACATCGGATGGTGATCAACACAACACCACCAAGAGCGACGAGCCAGAAGACCCAGAAGTGACCACCATGCTTACACGCATTAAGGAGACGGTGTGGGCAAATAGACCGTATGATGTGGGACACACCCCGCAACACAACTTTGTGGTGAACGTGAAGAATCCTTATCGCCCGGAATGGCGACATCAATACAGGATAAAGCCAGAGGCGGAGGAGGAAATCAACGACACCATAACGGGCCTGCTGGAAGCAGGTGTGCTGGAGAAGACCACCTCAGAATGGAACACACCGATCCTGCCAGTGAGAAAAGCCGATGGGCTGACCTGGAGGATGGTGCATGACCTGAGGGCCATCAACATACGGACCATAGCCCCCCCGGAGAAGGTCCCTAACCCATACGTGGCCCTAAATCCAGTAAGCTCTGAACATCGATGGTTCACGGTGGTGGATCTCGCCAATGCATTCTTCTGCATCCCTTTGGCCACTGAGTCAAGACAATTCTTCGCTTTCACATATAGAAATCAACAATACACGTACAGAAGGATGCCACAAGGTTTCCGAAGCACCCCCACCATCTTCAACACCTGCCTCAAGGAGGACCTTGCAGGCCTGGATCTCCCTTCAGGCACGGTCCTGATACAATACGTGGACGACCTCCTCGTGGCAGCTGAAACAAAGGAAGCTTGCCTACAGGCAACTGAAAACTTGCTGCAAACAATAGCACAAAAAGGATACAAACTCAAGAAAACAAAACTACAACTGGTGAAACAAGAGATTACTTTCTTGGGGAAAGTAATAGGAGGGAATAGAAGAGAGATCGGCAAAAGTCACAGAAGCGCGATCAAAACCTATCCAAAGCCCATCACAGTCCGACAAATGCTAGCATTCCTAGGACTGACAGGATATAGCCAGACCTACATCCCTGATTACACCGGCGAAACAACTACACTGCGACAACTCATCACCAAAGCAGGACACAGAAATCTAAAAGCCCCCTTGGAATGGACCCCTGAAGCAGAAGAAGCATTCACCAGGCTAAAACAAAGCATGTATAGTGCCACGGCCCTGGCCGCCCCGGACTACAAAGAACCTTTTCACCTGAATGTGTCAGTAAAAGACTGTGTGGTCAACGGAATCCTATGGCAGAAACAACGAGGACAACGGAATGTCCTAGCCTACCACAGCTCTGCCCTGAAACCACCAGAAAAAGGACTCCCCGAGTGTGGAAAAGCTATATGCGCCATCGCCAAAAGCCTGGACAAGACGGCCTACATAGTAATGACACACCCAGTTGTGGTCCACACTATCCACGGGGTAAAAGCATACCTGGATAGTTCAGACTACACAATCACCACAGCAACCAGGAACGCAAAACTCCAGAGAATATTGGGGAATCCAATGGTCACCTTCACTACCCAAGGAGCCAACATGACGGACACCATGCCCGGACCCAACGATGGAGAACCTCACACATGCTCAGAAGAAATAAAGAAGGCAGTGAAGATTCAACCAGGACTGAGAGCGGAACCCCTACAGCCAGTGGACATGACCTTGTACACCGATGGATGCTGCAACAGAGCCGCCAATGGAGAAAACCTGGCCTCATGGGCTGTAGTGGAACAGACCAAACAAGGAATATGCAGCATTCTGGCTAGTGGCATATTAGAACAGCCCGCTTCAGCACAAAGAGCCGAACTATATGCTATGTGTGAAGCTCTACGGATAGCCAAGGGGCGAACGCTAAATCTCTACACCGATTCCAATTACTCATACGAACTAGCCCACCTAAACTGACAACAAATGATCACCAGTGCAAATAGCAAAGCAAAACACACAGACCTAATCCTGCTGTTAGCCAAAACAGCCCAACTACCTCGAGAAGTAGCCATCATGCACTGCCGAGGACATCAGAAAACAAAAACAATGGAGGCAAGAGGAAACCACGCAGCGGATGAAGCAGCTAAGGAAGCAGGCGGATACGTCCCAGTAGAACATCTAAAAGAAGGAGGATACACCCCGGTGGTACACCAGATGATGGTCAACGAAGAAACAGCCCTGGACCCAGATGAACAGATGGTCAAAGAAATGCAAGGAGGAGCAGGACCTTATGAGAAATCGGCGTGGAGAGAAAAAGGGGCCAGACAGAGCCCGGATGGAATATACTACTCCACCACTGGAAAGCCGGTTGTCTCCTCCAAGGCCCTGCTGTTCCTCCTAAGGAAGGAACATGGATTGGCACACGAAGGAAAGACCAAGACCCGGGAAAGGATTGAAAGGTACTGGTGGCATCCAGCTCTCAAAGCTGTGTGCGACCAGTATGTCCAGGACTGTCAAACGTGCCAAGCCTGTAACCAAAGGCGGGGATTCAAGATAACAAAAGGACAATTCCCCGTGCCCCAGCTCCCATTTCAAGAAATTTACATTGATTTCACAGATATGGGACAAGAGAACAGAGTTGACGGAAAACGGTTTATGTTAGTAGCCGTCGACAGGTTCACTAGATGGGTAGAAGCAATTCCGGTTAAAAAAGAGGACGGGAAAACAGTCATCAAATGGTTAACACAGGATCTCATTCCCCGCTGGGCCAAAGCTTATCTGCTCAGATAATGGTACCCACTTCGCCAACGCCCACCTTCAGGAGGTGGAAACATACATAGGACTAAAACATAGATTCGGCTCAGTATATCACCCCCAATCGCAAGGCCTAGTGGAACGAGCAAACCAGACAATCAAAAATCAATTAACAAAAATACTCAGAAGCAACAGACTGGAGAAATCTAGGGACAGCACAGAGGAGGCAGAAACTCGAACCTTAGGACGCATGCAGGTGAATCAGCTGAGAGGGAAAGTTAAAGAAAAGACAGCAGGGAAGAAGATGACCTGGGTAACAGCTCTGCCATTGGCATTAATGGCCATAAGATCTTCTCCTTCTAACACCACCCTTCTCAGCCCCCATGAATTAGTCACAGGACGTCCCATGCAAGGACCATACAGCCCATCATCCAAAGGACCCCCATCTGACAGGTTTGATGAAGTAATGCAGGAGTACCTGCAAGCACTAACTCAAGCTTCTTTAAAGTTGTATTCCCAGATCACAGACCAGAAGCCGTCCGATCCAGAGGATCCTTCACCAACGTCGGTGACACCTGGCGAGTGGATCTGGGTGAAAAAACACCATTGAAAGACCCTAGAAGACCGGTGGGAGGGGCCATACAAGGTACTCTTGGCCACACCCTTTTCTGTTTCTGTAGAGGACCGACGCGGGGCCCAGTGGCACCACCTGAGCCGGTGCCGCAAAGCAGATACTCCTGGCAGATCGTGGACTGAGACCCTGACCGACCTAGCTGCACTCCAAGCCAAGGACAAACACTCCTCATCCCAAGACGATGGGCCACAGCGTGCCCTTGGAAAAGTACCTGGTAGGATTCCTTCTGGTAGTCCTGTTCCAAGAAGGAGCGGGAGACAACATCGCCATGTACCCACCGCCTAAACCAACAACACCAGGTCAGGTCTGGTTAAGGTACTGTCGAGGGATAGAAAGTATCTTTGAGCTGAATTTTTGTGATATGCTGCCCTGTGGGACCAGGATGGACCGGGTCTACCAGGCAGAAAAGTACATGTGCGTAAGTACCAGACGAGACGGTAGCTACATGAGAGGTTATTCCTGCGAGGAGTGGTCTCAGGCATCGTGGCTTACCCATCCTGGGTACAAGGAGGGCTATTATCCCCTGTGGTCCAGCTACAAGGAAATCCAAAAGGGAATCTCCCTTACCAGAAGATTATATGGCTATAAGGAAGTCTGGAGCAATAATGGTCTAGCAGTCAAGAGAGAGTCAATATTCATAAAGTTAAGGGCAGATTTACTCATTCCCGAAAACAGATCTCATAAGAGAGACAAAGGCCTGGTTTTTCTAATGTTAAGGGCGGATACTTATGGGCAGGACCTAAAAGTAGTTATCCATCTATCAGGAGTTGCATGCGGGCCCAATAAATTTCCATCTAGAAGGACGTATGATTCCTTAGAAGCGCCACATCTCTCACCACCCCCGGTAGTGCACCCAAATGGAGGGACGCACGAAGAATATTGGGAGGTAAAGACGGGTGAGCTTGATCAGAACATGTGGTTAAAATGGATGAACTACACGGCCCGGGCCCAGGGCAAGACCAACTGCATTATCTGTGCCGCCGGCCGCCCCTCCTTGACCACAGCCCCCGCTAGAATCACCCCGCATAATTCACCGCAAGGTTTTGTTTGTCTATTGGAATTGTTCGTGGACGGCCACATCCCAGGATGCTCAATTGCAATAAAATCCAGACTAAATAACATGTATCCCCAGACCCCGATTAGATCTATACCCCCAAGATTTGAAGTTAATTTAACTCCGGACTATCATTGTATCACAGGAAGGGGAACAGGGAGAAAGGTGGGATAATTTCCTCTTGACTCTTGTAACACCACTAGAGAGATAAAATTGTTGTCCAATATGACCCGTGCCCGTAGTGATATATGGTGGTTCTGTGGAGGTCAGATCCTCAGGGGAGTTCTCCCCTTTGAATTCTCAGGAACATGTGCAATCATACAGTTAATCTACATTTTACCCGATAGCAAGACTGTGATGGATCTCACATTATCCAGCAGCGGTGGTCTCCCGGATTTGACCCGTCGGAAACGAGAGTATGCACCAGTCCCGGGTAGTTTTGATAAAAACATATACATAGATGCAATAGGAGTACCCCGAGGGGTCCCCAACGAACATAAAGCCCGGAATCAGATAGCGGCAGGATTTGAATCAGTTCTATTTTGGTGGTCTACTATTAATAAAAATGTTGACTGGATAAATTACATATACTATAATCAACGACGGTTTGTTAATTTTACAGAAGAGGCAGTCAAAGGACTGTCCGAACAATTGGATGCCACCTCCCGGATGACCTATCAGAATAGGCTAGCTTTAGATATGTTATTAGCAGAACGAGGAGGGGTGTGCGGGATGATAGGGACAACATGTTGTACATTTATCCCCAATAACACAGCACCAGATGGGTCCGTGGCCAGGGCATTGGCTGGACTGCAATCCCTCAAGTTGGAGTTGGCCGAGAACTCCGGTATTGGTGACCCAATAGCTGGATGGATGGAGAACCTGTTTGGTAGGTGGAGAGGTATGATCCAGTCAGTACTCATCGCGGGAATAATGGCAGTAGCCGTGTTAGTTGTTGTCGGCTGCTGTTGTATTCCCTGCGCACGAGGGCTACTGAATCGGCTGATCACCACAGCAGTGGGCGCTACAGAAGTGCCAGGTGACATTCATGCTTACGTAGGAATCAGATATAATCAGTTGAACTTGAATGAGATACCACCTGAGGAACCCGAACCTATCCAGTTACAATATATAGAATAAAATGCCACCATTTGTAGCACCTGTGTCTAAGATAATCAATATCCTGGATTTACTTGAATAATTAATTATTGAACCACCAAGACGAGTTGTGTTTGTTATTATATAGTATTGTTTGGTTGCGAGTGCAACCCGTTATTTCTGAATCGCTGCATTGATAATGGTACTGTTGATCTTCCTTGAGACGGTTGTTTACAGGCCACCTGTTACTGACACGACGACGACGGAGAACCTGTTTGGAGGCTCCCATGATGTAGGAGTAACCTCTCTGAGTTGAGCCCTTGACAAGGAGGGACGAGTCTTGGGTTCATGAATTACAGGCCCGACGGCGACAGAAAAAAACAATGACTACGATAATAACATCGCCCAAAACCACCCACATGAACCGGCGCACCAATACACGAAGATCACCTGAACCCCCCAAATCCATGCTAGCCTATCAATCATTTTGAAATTTTAAAATTGTATTATGACCACCAATTTTTACTTTACTTTTGCTCATGTTGAAAATTGTATGACCTTGTAGCACATTACCAAAAGTATTAGCTGAGGATTTCTATGGATAGTTTTATTTGTGTGCTGTTTGGCCATGTGATTGTATGATAACAAGATTTATGTTCATTGTTGTATTGTTAAATAATGACCTGTATTTCCAATGAGACCCACAAGGTGAATGCCGTCTCAGTATTATGAGCGCGTAGTGGTTTTTTCCTCTATTCAAGAGTTGTTCCCACACGGTTGATGGTGTCGATGATTGATCCTACTTTGGATATGTTTTTCGGTGTGGTAAATGGTGTTTATGATTTAAAATATTATTGTATGGTCATCTGAGATGACCAAGGAGGGACTGTTACGTATTTTAAGAACACAAGCTGTATTTCCCTCACTTAACCAATAGGGGGTAGGACCAAACATATAAGCCGTAAATACTACACATAGCCACAAGGGAAGCAGGACATTACTGAAGGCTGCAATAGATACTTTAGCCACAGAGGGCAGCACCACAGACCAGGCGAGGAAAACCGAGGATTACGTCACACCGGTTCCTCTCCAAGTCTTCCGGTCCTCACTGAGTCCATAAGAGCCTCCAGATCGTGGAGGCGGGTTAGAACTCTCTCGGCAGCAATTAGACATAGATGGGTTTATGTTTTTGATCAGCTAGGAGAATACTCGCACGTGCTTAGAATACATCTTCAATCTCCCTTTGCTTCAGAGTATCAGTTTACCATACCGAAAATACTTTATACAAATAAAGTCTCTTTAAAGCTATTCCACTTTCCTTGAAGAACTCTGCAGGCTTTAGCCTGAGATTGATCTCCCGTGCCCTTTCGAGCACTTTTCTCAAGTTGGCGTCGTGTTCAGCCACTCCGCGGCCTCCTATGATGATGTCATCGATGATGACCGAGCAGGGGTAACCCGCAAACAGTTGTTCCATGGAGCGCTGAAATACTTCACTGGCGGAATTAATGCCAAAGGGCATCCGAAGGAATCTGTAGCACCCAAATGGGGTGCTGAATGTGGTCAGCAGTGATGATTTGTTGTCGAGACGTATCTGCCAGAAAGAGTTCTTTGCATCCAGAACAGAAAAAACTGTTGCCCCGGACATTTGCGCTGCCACCTCTTCCACGCTGCGCATTGGGTGGTGGGGTCTTTTCAATGCGATGTTGAGGTCTTTGGGATTGATACAAAGTCTGATTTCTCGCTTGTCTTTCTTATGTGCTGCTACCATGGACGACATCCAGTCGGTTGGTTCTGTGACTGGTGTTATGACACCTATGCTTTGCATGCGTTGCATAACTCTTTCTTGCATTGCGACAGGGATGTGGTGAGCTGGACGGACCATAGGCTGTATGCTGGGATCCAAGGTCATAGAATATGTGACTGGGAGTTCTCCTTATTCCTTGCTGAAAAGGTCTTTGTACTGCACGAACGTCTGTGAGCTGAAATCCATGTTGCTAATGTTGCAAAATTTTCCCATGTCCATGCATGCACGAAATCCTAGTAGTGGTTGCAATGCTCTGTCCACAATGAAAAACGGCAATGAGTGGTTCTGCTCCTTTAAGCAGCACTGCAGTGTGGCGATGCCATTTGTCTCAATTCTTGTGCCTCCATATGCAACAAGGCTAGCTGCTTTCTTCTGCTGTACAAGTTGTTCACCATTATTGAGTCTTTTGAAAGTGTTGAGTGACATCACATTGCATTTTGCTCCTGTATCTACTTTCATCTCGGTGGACTTGCCGTTTATGCGTTCCAACGTTCCATCGTCACATGTGTGTTTCTCCATTTCTAGCTCGTTAACTGCATGTCTGACATTCTGTCTGGGATGTTGTCTATTTTGGCTGCACGGTTTAGACTTACAGCAACTTTTGTAGTGGTTGAACTTTTGGCAACTGTGACACTGTTGCCCGAATGGTGGACACTTTTCCCGCTTGGCTGCGTGGCTCCCTCTACAATTATTGCACCTCATGACGATCTGTGCGGGGGGCTGGGGCTTTTGCCAATGCATTTTATTTGAAACTAACATAACTGCATTAACACTGGTTGCATTGCTTTGTGATGCTAACGTCATCTTGTGTATTCGACAGATAGAAATGGCTTTGGCAAGTTTTAGCTCGCTATCTCTTAACAGAGCTTTTCTCAAAGTGTCACTGGTAACCCCACACACGATGCGGTCACAGATAAGCTTGTCCGTTAAGTCTCCAAAACGGCAGCATTTAGCCTTAATCCTTAAATCACTTGTGAATGAATCAATGCTCTCACCTTGTTTCTGACTTCTGGTATGAAATTTTAGTCTTTCCATAGTCCTGTTGATTTGAGGATTGCAGATTTCCCAAAACTTTTTCTTCAAACATTGGGGGTCCTCTAGAGATTCAGCTGGGGTAATGATCCCTCCATCATCTCCTGGCGCGTGCACAAAACCGCTCTCGTTCGATGGCGTCTGGGCCAGCAATGTTGAGAGGGATATAAGCTTGAGTCTTTGCTGACTTTTCTGAGTGTGCGGCAGCAATAAAAATGTCATACTCCTGCTCAAAAATACGACAATTCTCTGCGATATTTTCATCAAAAACGAGAGGGTCTGGTCTGCGAAATCCATCCGCCAACGCATTGGGGGAAGGAAAACAACGTTCTTAACTGGTGATGGCTACGCTAGCACGGTTAAATCCAACAGGTTGTTCAACGACGACCGGAGAAAAAAGGAAAAAATAACACAGAAGTCCGTACTCGCTTCTGACACCATGTAGAACGTTCTTACTGGTTGGTATGAGTCAAGGATCACACCGAGTTTAAACGACTGCATTTAATCCAAACGTTCAATAAACTGCGATACAAACAGGAAGTAAAGGGGAACTAGCCCACCGGGCATTCTGATTGGATGGGGCCACACAGTACGGTTGCTCCCTTGGCTCATAATGAACAAACTATAATAATTTAACCAAATGATCTACACTATCTGCATCTGCACCTTTTTCATTAATAAAGTTAGAGAGTAGTTAAGAATTGACTCATCCTTGAATTGAGAAATAATTTCTTCAAAAAGATTTACTCTATGAAGTTTAATTGTGACATAAAATAGCTCCAAATCTGATTGGTCAGTATGGTCCTCTGAGAAAGGAGTTGATGTGTAGTGGAAAACGTTGATGACTTCCTCAGCAGTTGAAACTGGAACAGCGTCATCCAGCTGGATCTCCGAGAGCAGGGGCGGACTGGCCATCGGGAATACCGGGGACATCCCCGGTGGGCCGATGGGCCGATGGCCGAAAATATAATCCCACCGGCCCATCACTATCACGTACCAGCCCATCATCGCATCAGCCGAAATGATTAACACAGCGGCACAAGCGTAATTTTCTCCAAGAGCTATACCTATCTTAATCGCACTGACTGACTGAGTTTTATACTGCTACTCGCAATCAGTCTTCACACTCATGGTGACTATTTTTCGATTTTTTTTTAAGTGTCTTCTAATATGTGTTTTACAGACTTCGGAAGTCCAAAGTAAGAAAAGATCTCCACCTTATTAATAAACACCTCTAAATTGGTTCTTACACAGCCGAAGTGTTTTCAACTGTGCGGATTGAGGTAGAGAATTTGGATTTGCATACATACACGCAACGCGGCACCCAGTTCTACGCATGCGCTTATGAGGCCCAGTGATGCTGGTGGCGATACGATACAACGACCTACGGTAAGCTTACTGATCATGAATTAAAACGTCTCTAAAATATGTTTGACTTAGGACCTATGTTCTATGGCCAAGTTCGTTTGCATTGTAAATACAAGACAAGTCTGTAGCTGTTGCTAGCCCTCAGCCTACTCTACTCTGAAACAGCCAGCCGTTAGCCTACACTCTAATGTGTGTTTGAGTGGTGGGCTAGCCCGTTAGCCCATTGGTGCGCGGTCCAGATACCGAATTATGATAGCCCTATACTCCGACAACAAGAAAGTCATTAGTCCGACAGCCCACCGCCCAGGATAGGGTGGTGTCATTTATGTGCCATGGTGTACTGTATGATGATGTTATGATGTTCATTTATGAAGACGTGAAAACAGTGGTAGCACTGGCGTGCAAAGTGCTGCAAGATGCGGCGGGAACCACACCACCTCCACCACAAAAAATGAATTCAGTTCACAATTTAGTGGGTACTACTCTTGATACAGTAGAGTAACATCTGATCCATCATTTATTCTCTTTTCTATTCTTTGTCTTTGTCTTCTATTTTTTGTCTCTCTCTTCTATTAAACGCAGGTACACACCCAGTCGGATGAACTCTACCCATTACTGTGATGGACGTGGAGTATACTTTTTTTGTTAATAAATAACACCTTTTGGAAGTGTATAATGCGTCCACTCTCACTGATTGCTATTAACTCATTGCATGGCTTAAGAGGTATGTGGAAAATAGTTGCACAGTTGGAGTCAGGCTTTTAGCTAGGATTTTTTGTACAGCCCTTGATCGTTTTTAGGTAATATTGCAATTACACTGATTTATTTATATGTTTAGTAATTTAATACAGTGATAATAATAAGTAATATAATAACAGTGAGTGTAACTGAAACTAGGTAACAAGGTACAAAATTCAAGTAACAACTTTAACAAAAAGAAACAACTTTCTACACAACTTTAAAGTGTATGAGGTATATTGTATTGTATTGAATTTAGATTAATTAAGACCACCACCTTAACACACAAACTCTTGTTGAACTCATAAAGTAGTAGGTTCAGTGACGTGCGGTGAGACAGCTGTCTTCTGTAGCTTCTGCGAGCCCGTGAATCAATGTTTCGTTGGAATCATGATGTAACGTTGTTGTAGCGGGAATACAGCAATGCTATTTTCTAATTGGCAGGGCATATGTATGATTCTAGACTTCGCTAAGCACTGAAGCGACTGAAACGGTGAATTTTGATCACATTCAGCGAAGTTAACAGGTAAAACGGGAGAAAAATAGGGCGTCTTTAGGCCGTCCTGCCTAAAAGTAGGGCATCCCATTTCTTCTTATTTTTTAGTAGACTATAGGGCAGACGCCCTGCTAGCTAAAAGCCTGGTTGGTGTAGACATTCGAGAGACCAAAAAGACTGAAAAGGTGTGTTATCCAATTTAGTGGGCCGGTCTGGTTCAAAATGCCCGGGCCGATTTTTTGTCCCAGTCCGCCCCTGTCCGAGAGTGCATCATAGTGTGAATTACCACTTGAATGGACAGCATGGTCAGCACAATCTCCTAAAACAGGAGTTTATGTGGAAAAAGCAACACTGATGATTTCCTCTGTGGAAAGGAAAAATGGAATAGTGTTATCCAGCTGCCCTGCAGAGGATACAACAGGTAGGCCCCCGATGAACACCTCTGAATCATAAGACTGAGAGGTAAGATCAACAACTTCACCAGCAGCTGAATGAACAGTGGAGTCTTCAGCTATACCAGATGTTTCTGCGAGTGATACAATACTAGCTGGCTTTTCCTGGTCCCCATCAGAATCGGTCTCTCTCTGCTGCTCTCCTTTAGTGTCACCATCTCTCTCTATGCTGTCCTCATCTGTGTCAGATATGTCTGTCTAACACTTTGTGCTAATGTAAAACCTTAAAATCCCAAATTTTGACAGTGTGTATAATTCACCAACAGTAGTTCTCTCATCAAGTTCTGATTCTTTAAAGTCAAAAACATTGTGAATGAAGACTTCCCATTTTCCTTTTTTCGAGTCACCTTGTGGAAAAAACTGTTATTTTGCATGAGACAAAATGTATTTTTAGTCAAATCCTTGGGTTCATCAAGTACCCTGGTGCCCCCACCACAACGCTTTCTCACTTGTTTTCCCTCATGGATCCAGCACAACTAAATTGAACTCTTAAACTCTTTCTAGCATTTTTAGATCGATCATTGCTTGATTTTTTTGCTCTTCTTGAAGGCCCAGGCCCCATCATGGCTTGCTGTTGCTGTCCTCATTTTCTTTCTCAGTTTTTCAAGAAGGGACATCCTTGAGTGTCTACTGTCATCGTTTCTTTTTTTGTTTGTCCAGACAGTAGCGCTTCATAGAAATCCTATCACCGTCCATAACGTGGTATATAGCAAGCAAGTGAAGCATCCTCCAATTCTCTGATGACTGATATGTCAATCTGTGAAGAAACAATAAACATTAGCGAAAACTATCTTCAAATGCCAGTTTGTCTCACCATTCATACCAGATTATATACTATAACATACATTGTTGTAATAATAATAATAATTGTTTTTTTTCAACATTTTGATTTCACAATTTTTACCAACAACAAATATTTATCCAAGGTAATATACAGTTATGTATTGCACATTTACTAAAAATATGTATTTAAACTTTGTATTTACTAAGCTAAATTGTCTAAGGGAAGAGAGGGCCTTTGTGGTTAGAATAAAAATGCAGTTGTCAGGCCTTAGAAGTAACAACACACTGTTAACTGAGAATTGGTGCCATGGTAGAAATTTAAAAACTAAAACAGAAGAGGAAATAGAAAAGAATGTCTTGCAAAAAGGGCTAAGGCCTATTTTATCTAGTTATAGGTCAAAAGGGGAAGTGCGTTAGCACCACCTGGTGTCTATCTGTGCACACACCGGTTTCATCTGCACTTTATATTGCATTATATCAACGTTTGTAATAAACTAGAGGATTAAGTATTTCTCTGTGGGTGAGGAAAATAATCTTACTTTTCAAGCTAAATAAACAATTAAAAAACCCTGTTGGATTAGCTGGAAAATGCATTGTCACCAAGTTATAAACAGGACTGTTTCTGAGCACATAGAAAGTGCAGTTATTAAAGATGCGTGATACTCAGAGGACAAATGCTAGACAGAATTAGGATTAAATAACCCTTAACTACAGTAGGCCTATACAAGTAATTCATATTACCTCAACCTTTGACATGTACAGCAATATAATGCAATATAAGTCTACATATATGCCTAATATAGCAGTTATATCAGGATAATTCGAAAATTTCCTATAGGCTATAAATGAATAGGCTACTAAAACACTGAGGATTGAGGGACACTTTTACTGCAATTGCCTAATTTACTTTGATGTTACTTTTGATACAAATGTGAACATTTAGATGATAATAGTTAAATACTTTTAATTAAGGAATGTGTTTAATGTGGGACGGTGCATTCTTCCTATGGAAATATTTTCTGTGTACATTGTAAGTATCAAGCATACCAATGTTATTTAACATCTCTGTGGACGCGAATTGCCTCAACTGAGCAAAGTAGTGGGAGTGGGGCCATTCCTGATGTCGTAAATACAAGATCTTTTCTCATAATTACGAGTTTCTGATGTCGTAATTACTAGATCCAGATCTAACGGCTACATAAGGTGTGAAACTTTTTTTTTTTTGGTGAATGCTCAGCGCCACCGTGATTCTTTGTTTAGAACTTCACAGAAAAAAATATTATAGGAGGTATTGGGGATAATAAAACACTAAAAAAAGCTTTATTTCATGCATTGCCTCTCAGTTTAGTTTCAGTCAAACTTCCTGAAACTCAATGGAAACAAGACCGAGGCCCTGCTCATCGGATCCAAATCCACCCTCACTAAATCACAACACACCCCAGCTCCACTCATAATTATCGATGGATTCCCAGTACCCTTCTCCTCCAAAGTCAAGAGCCTCGGCGTCATCCTGGACAACACCCTCTCATTCGCACCCCATATTCACAACATCACCCGGACTGCATTCTTCCACCTCCGCAACATCGCCAGACTCCGCCCATCACTGACCCAATCCAGCACTGAAATCCTAGTTCACTCATTTGTCACATCACGCATAGACTACTGCAACGCCCTCCTCACCGGACTCCCCACCAAACTCATCAACAGACTGCAGATCATTCAGAACGCAGCCGCCCGGATCATCACCCACACCAAATCATCTGACCGCACCACCCCTGTCCTCATTCAACTTCACTGGCTCCCAGTACACTACCGTATCCAATACAAAACCCTACTCCTCACCTACAAAGCTCTCCACAACCTAGCCCCCAGTTATCTCTGCGACCTCCTCCAAGAATACACTCCCTCCCGCTCCCTCCGCTCAACCTCTGCTGGACTACTATGTATCCCCACATCACGACTCACTACAATGGGTGCCCGGTCATTCAGCTGTTCAGCACCCAGGCTCTGGAACTCCCTCCCCCCACACATAAAACAATCAGACACCATTACAACCTTCAAGTCACAACTCAAAACTCACCTGTTCAAACTCGCACACAACGTCTAACTGATCACTGTTTTGATTGTTTTTTTGTTTTGTCTTGTTTTTGTTTTATTTATTTCTTATTGCTTATGTTTATTTATTTTTACACAATATCTTGTTTTTTTAAAAAATGTATGAAGACTATATGCTCTGTAAGGTGACCTTGGGTGTCTTGAAAGGCGCCTCTAAATTAAATGTATTATTATTATGATTATTAGTTGGAGCTTATTCAGTTCCTGCCAGAGGCCTTCGAGCAACAACATATTTGTTGTCATCAGTAAAATATTAAAGGGGACATATTATGAAAACAACACTTTTCCAGGGATTTGGGGTGTTGCTTTTGGTCTCTGGTGCTCCCACACGCATACAAACTTTGAAAAAAGTCGCTACAGGATTTTTTGAGTGAGATAATTACCTTGAGTGAGAATATTACCTGACTTCCCAACTCCCCTCCAAACAGAGCATAGCTAAGATTTTGTGGACCAGCAGACGAGCAGCTCCGGCGAGTACAATCCCTTTCTACTCCATGTCGCGGTTCATGGACTTCAGAGTCAAGGCCAAAGTTCCTTTCCCCCAATTCCTCTCAACCATGGCCGAGACATCCCCACTACGAGTCTTTACTCGTGCCAGAGACGTCAGACGCGTCTTTATGATTCATAATATCATCCGAGGCGCACATAGCTTTTGGCCGTGATATTAGATATAATATTATATAAATACTAGTGGTGGGCATAGATTATTTTTTGGCAAACAGCAAGAAATCTGTTTGTTTACCTTGACAGCGGTCAATTATACTTGGCAATGGTGAATTATCAAATATAATTCACAGCCGGAAGTTGTGAAGTGCCCATGCAAGTGAACTGAGCATAAACAAAAATAATTGACAGCTGAACGTTGGGAAGGGGCCATGCAAGTGAATGGAGCAGTCTACAGCATTAAGAAGAGCCGTGTAATAATCCATAATAATGTAAGGTTTAGAAGTTAAATATTTGAAAGTTGTAGAATAAATTAATATAATTTATATTGGAGTTAATTTGTAGAAATGTATTTAAAATGTTAAGTCAGTTAATCATTTACATATTTATGTTACACAATTATTGCTTTCATATTTACATGTTCACATTAACACAGTCAGGATATTCTGTTGAATCTGCCTCTCTGATTCCCTCACGTTTACCTCAGTCTAAATTCTAGCTTCTGATTTGTTAGTTCAGTCACGTGATGGGTCCGAACAAGGAAGTGTTGTGGTTGTGAGTTGAAAAATAAAGTAAAGTACCGCTTGAGAAAGTCATCCGACCGTCTCCCTGCTGTTTATTCTCATAAAGAGTGATCCACCATCACATATTGAACCCTCACGTTACAATAATTCCACTCGAGTGGTGGGTACAAAATGATTCTTGACGAAAACTGGTGGGGGCGCGTCCAGCGTAAGTGACGCCTATGCCCAGCTCCAAACCCAACTTTGAAAATAGATTAACGGCGATATTTTTTTTATCGCCCGATAAAAGTTTTGCGTTAACGCCGATATCGGCCCACCACTAATAAATACCCATATATAATATTATTATTATATTATATGATTTTGATATAGAATAGAGCTCCAGGAGTCCGCAAACGCAACAATCCCTTCTCCATGCTGTGGTTCAGTCTGACAGCTCATTGGTCAATGGGCAAAAGATCATTTGTATTAAAGCTACAGACACCAGAAACAGTGCATTCTGAAGGGACTGAAACAGAGGGGAATAGCGATAGGCGAGATTTTCTTCCCTAAAAGCTATTTCCAGCAAACAGCTTCAAAAACATGTTTTCTAGAACTCAAATACTATGTTTACTTGTTGGGAAAATACTATAAAATAGTCTCCTTTAAAATACCTCCACTTTATAAACAGTGTTCTTTCCCACCAGCAGGAGGCATGTGTGCTGTGGTCTCTGATTTGTATTGTGACAATAATATCTTGACGGGACAATTACTTAGACGGGACCTATAAATTAATTTAACTGAAGAACACATGTGATTTGGATCAACATCCGTTTGCAAATGTTCAAAAACCTTTTAGCTTTATTAACCACTTTTTTGGCCATTAATACATTGAGTTTGTTTAGTAAAAAAAGTTACTTAAAAAATCATGACATCTACACATCTACTTAAAGCGAATTAATCCTGAAAATATTTGTTAATATTCCTGATTAAAATTCCAATGTTTACAGCTTTACAGTAAAGAATCAAAACAGTCAAATTAAAAAGCCAAAGAGAAATGGGAAATTGGTAGTCGGTTATAAATTAACTACTTTTTTACATGATGGTTTTCAGAGATGGCTTGTATTTTATGGTATCACACGATATACCGAAGTAGTTGTTCTTCAGAACTCGCTATCATCAAAAAACATACATACACCCAACACACAGTGAATTCACTTCCCATAAAAACGATTCCCCCCCCTTCAATTATCCACATTGAGTAAGTAAGTATCGCATCCATACACTTTTGATTAAAAGGCAAGAATGTTACCCAAACCAGTCAGGGAAGAAATACCCTGATTGGACAGAAATGAACCGTTCTGAAATCAAAATGGTCTCATACAGAAGCAGTCTCAGTCAAGTGGAACAGATATTCTCAGATAGCACAAACTAATAACTGACAGACAACAATGGCATTTCTAACAAATTACACTCAAATGATAGCTCTTATACCTTACCTGCTGCGCCTTTAAGTCAATATACCTTAAGGTGCTTAAGTACAAACATCACGCTGATTAATTTCCATTTTCTGCAACGATAACAATTTTGAATGCTCGGAGGTCAGTCATTCCCTGGACTCTTTGCTGAGGCAGATATTGGCCAACGTCTTAAACTTTGGCCCAAGTGAGTCTAGGAAGTCCAGGCCGTCTTGGTCGCCTATTTCACTGCAGCAGCCTACCGAGCCAGCGGCCGATCCCTCGCCCTCATAGTGGTAAGCGTGAGGTGAGTCGAGCGTGTGACACACCTCCATCTCCCCACCAAAGTAGTCCAGCTTCTGCAGGGCAGAAGAGTGACAATGCTTACTTTGCATAAATGAATACAATTTACAAGCGTGTACGTGTATACACACACATACACGCAACGCAAACACACAAAAAGGGTCTTATTCCTGCTGTTTTAGTGCCCCCCCCCCCCCATCCCTCCCCGACACTGCCCTCAAGGCACTTACAGAGTTATTGTATGTTGTACGTTCTAGCAATTAATGTATGCACTTATTGTATACTGTACATCCTTGCACTTATAAAATAGATAGTACTTAGCATTGTACCTGCTAAATGCCCTGAATGTTTGAGTAAAAAATGTAAATGGTTGTTTCTCGTTAAACTTAAACAAAGAAGGTAGAGAAATACCTCGTCCAGGTACAGCTTGTTGGTGTCCCAGGTGTTGAACAGGGAGTGGTTGGCCTGCTTTTGGTACAGTGAGTCTGAGTAGTTGGCCCTGCCCCGGTACTGTCCCCCTGAGGTGTAGAAACTGTTCTGATGATGCACGGAGTTAGACATGAAGTCCTGGCGACTGGACTGGTACACCTGCTGCTGGCCCATGGTTTGTTGAGTCGTCCCACTCATGTCACCTGCAGACACATTCCGGTTCTGGTCCAGTAGCCCCGTCTCCTTGGCGGATTGGTCGATCACATCCAACCCCCCCACAGGAGGAATCATGAGCAGATTAGCTGATTTCTATTGAGGAAAAGAGAAGCCATGTTTTTGCATAGAGATAGCAAGAGGTTTTGTGATAATGTTGTTATTTCGTAACATTCAGACCATTGGTTCAGACAAGACATGATAAAAAACCTTCCATCTACATCCAATGTTAATTTATACATGAAAAATGTATATGCTATGTTGGATAAAGATCCCTTTTACAGCTCAGTTGTCACATACAACAGCCCCAATCTGATTGGATAGCGAAAGCCTGAACAGCAATAAAGCTCTGCCCCTAAATGAAAGTTAAGCGTCTCCCAGATGCTTGCATTTATGAAAATGCGGGCGAGGAGGCGCCCACGAACAACACATTTTCGATGTTCATGTGTTGCTGCACCCGTCATCCATCCATCCCTAAGATGGTTAAGCTAGTTGTAAATGCTGTGCCTTTGGGGTAAGATGCATACCCGATAAGGGTAATGATGAGCGTTATAGTAGATTATTGTCTCTAAATCGCTGGCTGGCCCTATATAGCTCAGAGCAGGGCTTTGGTTTCATAGATAACTGGCCCTCCCTGTGGGGTCGCCCTGGTGTGCTCATGAGAGACGGCCTACACCCTACTGGGTTAGGCGCCTCAATTATGTCAAAAAACATAGATAGATGTCTTAGTCAGGCGTGACTCATCCACTCACAGCACGCTGGGCTGCAGGAGTTTAGTAAACCTGCTAGCAACATGATAGTCTACGTTGCAGAGTCCAGAACAGAGTCTAGAACAGCAGATGGGTTAGCTGAACCAGGATCTATTGCACCAATTGTTTCAGAGCTGAGTGTTAACCAGACTCCCTCTGTAACTAACGCTGTACCTATATGTACGGTGGTGCAAAACTGCATGTCAAACGGCATGTCAAACCGCATGTTAAATCGCATGTCAAATCGCATGGTAAATCGCATGATGCATGACGCAACGCATGAAATTAACGCTGTACCTATGTGTACAGTCGTGCAAAATCGCATGTTAAATCGCATGACAGAGCTGAGTGTTAACCACACTCCCTCTGAAATTAACGCTGTACCTAGTACAGGCGTGCAAAATCGCATGGCAAATCGCATGATAAACCGCACGTCAAATCAAATACTAACAACTAACCGGCCTCCCCCTGAAATTAACACTGTACCTATATGTACGGTGGTGCGGCCCCGCTCTGTCTCGAGGTGTAAAACCCGCAGGCGAGGGCCGCGACCAGTATGTCCAACTCTGGCGATCCCACTGATCGCCTCAGAGCTGAGTGTTAACCAGACTCCCTCTGAAAATAACCCTGTACCTATATGTACGGTGGTGCGGCCTCGCGCTGTCTCGAGGTGTAAAACCCGCAGACGAGGGCCGCAACCAGTATGTCGAAACCGCGGTATCCCCTTGACCGCTTCAGAGCTGAGTGTTAACCAGACTCCCTCTGAAAATAATAAAAGGGAAGTACTCAGAATAGGGTTCATGAACATAAGGTCGCTTTCATCGAAGGCGCTCTTGGTCCATGATTTAATTATTGATAAAAAGATCGACATACTGGGGCTTTCTGAAACCTGGTTAAAACCAGATGAGTTTCTAGTCTTAAACGAAGCTACTCCACCCCATTACGTCAGCACCCAAGTATCTAGAGAAGTTAAGAAAGGTGGTGGAGTAGCCCTGATATCTAATTCTAAGCTTAATTTAAAGCCGAAGAATAGATATATTTTCAGATCCTTTGAGGTGCTAGCGCTCTGCACCTCAGCTCCTCGAGAAGCAAAACGAGTTCCAGACTCTTTTGTTTTAGCTGTAGTATACCGTCCTCCAGGACCGTATTCAGTTTTTCTGGATGAGTTTTCTGACTTTGCAGCTGATTGGCCACATATTCAGACAATATTTTGCTTATTGGGGATTTTAACATTCACGTAAATAACCCGTCTGATGCCCTCACAAGGGCTTTTCTGTCCATTACAGATACGCTTGGCTTCAAACAGCTCGTCCAGCAACCAACCCACATCGGTGGAAACACGTTGGATCTCGTTCTGACCCGCGGTGTTGACATTTCGCAGCTAGTGGTCTCTTCCTACACCTCAGCTTTATCAGACCACTTTTTGCTCACTTTCCAGGTGGTGGTATCCTGCCCCTGCGACGATCAGCAAGCTACTTTCAGCTGTCGCCGCATCACACCTGCAACCATTACAGCTATGGAAGATAAGTTATCTGGTTCACTTGCACCTCTCTGTAACTATAGTGGTTCTGTGGAGTGCCTTACTGATGACCTCAACATTGCCTTGTCTGTTGCCATTGATTCAGTTGCTCCGTACGTAACTAAAAAACGAACATTGAAAAAACCAGCTCCTTGGTTTGATGCAGAAACTCGCATTTTGAAGCGAAATTGCAGGATCCTTGAACGCAAATGGCGCTCGACTAAACTTGAGGTCTTTCATCTTGCATGGCATAATAGTCTGATCACCTATAAGGGTGCGCTGACTATCGCCAGGAACGCCTACTTTTCTAGTATCATTAATTTGAATAGAAATAATCCTAAGTTTCTTTTTGACACGGTGAGGAGTCTCACTCAGAAACAGAATCAGACCGTAGGCTCCTCGATCTCGGCAGGTGAATTCATGGATTTCTTTGAGAATAAGATTCAATCAATTAGAGAGGAAATTGATGCTTACCGGGCGGCTAATCCTACACATCCTGTGGGGCAGGATGGGGTTCTGCCAAATAGGATGGTGAATTCTGACGCAACTCTTTTGGAGTTTAAGGCGATTTCCTTGGTGGAACTTGAAAGGGTGATAAAGGCCTCAAAGCCAACAACTTGTATGTTGGATCCGCTCCCTTCTAGGGTTCTTAAGGATCTTTTTCCAACGGTGGGGCCTGTTATCCTCTTGCTTATGAATCTTTCGTTTTCAACAGGAATTGTTCCTTCCAATTTCAAGGCTGCGGTGTTAAAACCGCTACTCAAAAAGCCTGGCCTAGATCCTGAATTAGTCAGGAACTATCGGCCTATATCGAATCTGCCCTTCTTGTCTAAGGTACAGGAAAGGATTGTAGCAAAGCAAATTGTTGACTATTTGACGAGGAATAATCTCTTCGAACCTTTCCAGTCGGGGTTCAGGAATTTCCACTCAACTGAAACTGCTATTACAAGAGTTGTAAATGACATCCTTCTTGCTTTGGATAAAAATACAAGCACAATGCTTGTGATGTTGGATCTGAGCGCTGCGTTTGATACGATTGACCATAGCACTCTTCTCCACCGTCTTGAACACTATGTTGGTTTCGGGGGTACGGCTCTTGGTTGGCTTGAATCGTACCTCACAGATAGAACCCAATTTGTGCTTCATGAGGGTGCAGAATCGAAGCATTGTAAATTGCGCTTTGGCGTAACACAAGGGTCGGTTCTTGGTCCACTGCTTTTTGCAATTTATAT
The DNA here is from genome assembly GCF_902167405.1 of Gadus morhua. Classification (NCBI taxonomy): domain Eukaryota; kingdom Metazoa; phylum Chordata; class Actinopteri; order Gadiformes; family Gadidae; genus Gadus; species Gadus morhua. The sequence goes on along the minus strand of NC_044059.1, from coordinate 18,621,467 downwards.
GCTTCCCCTCGGTGACGTTATCCGCGGCTTCGGAATTAGTTTCCATTGCTATGCGGATGACACCCAGCTCTACATTCCTGTAGATTCCGGGGATTCTGCCCAGATTCAAAAGGTTGAGTCCTGTTTGGCTGCTGTGAAGGGCTGGATGTCACAAAAATTCCTACAGCTTAATTCTGGGAAGACAGAGCTGATGATTATCGGCTCGAAGCGGGACCGGGAAAAGTTTGAGGATGTCTCTCTGTGGTTGGATGGCTTCGCCATCCCACAGAGTGCATCCGTCAGAAATCTTGGTGTCTTGTTTGACCCTCAACTATGCTTTGATCAGCATATAAGAAGTATAACTAGAATTGCCTTTTTCCATTTGAGAAACATTGCAAGAATCAGATCAATGTTATCGGTAGTGGATGCAGAGACACTGATTCATGCGTTTGTCTCGTCAAGACTGGACTATTGCAATGCATTGTTCTCGGGATTACCGAACTCTACTATAAAGAGTCTACAGCTGGTACACAATGCGGCAGCTAGATTGCTGACCAGAACGAGAAAGTTTGATCATATTACACCTATTCTCGCCTCTTTACATTGGCTACCAATAACTTTCAGATCAGACTTTAAGGTGCTATTGCTGACCTATAAAGCCTTGCATGGACTACCTCCATTGTACCTGAAGGACCTGATCATTCCTTATAGTCCTTCTCGGTCTCTCCGGTCTTCGGGAGCCGGCCTTCTTTCATTGCCGAAGGTTAAAAAGAAATCGGCTGGACAGAGAGCGTTTGCCTATCGAGCCCCCTTTTTATGGAATAGGCTGCCATCAGCGATCAGGGAAGCTGACTCTGTGGAGCTATTCAAAGGGAAGCTCAAAACGCACCTCTACAATCTTGCATTTGGAGTGTGAAAACAACAGATGCGTAGTGAAGACTACTCTGTTTGCTTGTGCTTTTCTTATTACATTATACATTCCCACTATGTACTTTTCCGTTCTAATTCACTTTTCTGTCTGTTGTAGCGTGCTGCGGGTGCTGGGCTGGATGCCTGGACTCTCCTCATGGATAACCGGCCAGAACCCCATCACCATTTTAATATGATGTACATGTATTTACCTGTATGCCAATTGTGGCACCCATTGCACTCCTGACCATCCCTGGAAGAAGGGATCCCCTACACTGCGTTTCTTCTCAAGATTTCTTCCTTGCTGATTCAAGGGAGTTTTTTCTTGCCCGTGTGGGGGCATGGGTAAAGGGGGGTGTCACAAATATTTGGCCTGTTAAAGCCCTTTGAGACTGTAATGGTGATTAAGGGCTATATAAATAAAATTGAATTGAATTGAATTGAATACTCACCACTTCCTCGCCTGGAGCTTCTGTGTTGGAGTGCAGAAGCATGCCTCCGCTGGAATCATCTATGTACATCTTCTCTCCCCTTGAGTTGCAGACAACCACAAAAAGGAGGCCTACATGGTAGAGAGGAACAGTGAGTGTGGATGCAGTTAATATATATATATGCAGTTAATAGTTTTGTATATATATATATATACTAGCTGTAAAAACTCCCCCAAAAGCGTGTTTGGGACCTTTTAGAATAAGTGTATGGTGTAGTGGATAATAAGTCAAATTTATTGAGTAGCCCCTTAGATACCTACTATAAATCCATGAATCAATGCTCTTACTATGTCATTTTAAGCCCCCCGACCAAAAAAACAAACGTGATACACAAGTATGATTGGTATGTAAATCATTTGGTTTTGAAGATGAGCATATACAAAATGTTCTGTCAGACCATTATGGGTTTATATGTAAAAAACGTTCTCTAAACCCTAAAGGCTTTATTTTACTAGCATCGGGATATGATTGGTTTTCTAGATAAACTGTTGCCCTGAAGCTACTTTGGAGCACGCCAAAACATGGCGCATGTCAGAAAGCTGTGCATATCCATTTGTGCAGAAATGTCCTTGTATTGGTTAACATTATAGAAATTCCTAGTATTGGTTAACTAGTAAAGAAAGTCCACTCATTGGTTTAGACTATAGAAAGCCTGTATTGGTTTAGTAGTTTAGAAACTCCTAGTATTGGTTTCGTAGTGTAGTGATGGAGGAAGTTGTGTCCATATTGTCTGATGACATGCGTGTTATTCCGTCACACTCACAGAGCAGGAGCAGCATGGCCAGAGCAAGTAGCAGGGCCAAAGTGCCCCACGCTCCCATTCCGACCGAACTCGTGGCGGCAACACACTGTCCCCCCAAGCACCGACAAACTTTCACGTTCACCACCTGGACGTCGCCCTTGTCCTGGAGGTCTGCGATGCGCATTTCCACCTCGTAGTTCCCCCGCGGCATGTCCACGGCCTGCTCCAGCACCACAGAGATGTCTGGAGGGAGAGAAGGAGACAGTAGGTCTCTAGAAGTGGATATTTCCAGGCAACCTCAAGAGGGAGGAGAGTCATACAAGATAATAGAAGTCTGGTGTAGGAATACCTCATTGATTCATCTGCCAAAGTAGGTGTAAAGCCCCCCTCCGCAAGATACAAAACAACACTGCCAATTTCAGCCTTGACATGGTGGCATCTCTGAGAGAACGTATAAATGGTAACACACTGAACTGAGGCTGTCCGGCTGGATACACCGCAGGCAGACACTCAACTCCTCTTATTAGTTTAGATTATTTAGATTGCTGGTCTAATGAGAGAAGTTAGGTGGTGGAGAGGGAGTTTAAAGGCCAGGATGATGAGAGCTAAACATAATGTGCATTTTTGAAAGACATATGGCGAAGAACCAAAACTACTACCTGAATAGGGTAAAAGAGTGAAAAATAAAGAAAGTGTGTGTGTGTGTGTGTGTGTGTGTGTGTGTGTGTGTGTGTGTGTGTGTGTGTGTGAATAGATATATGTATACATATATATGTGTGGGAGGTGCAGAGACCCCAGTATTTGTATTTGTTTTTTGAGGCAGCAAAACTATTTGTATTTGTATTTTAATAAAGGTCGAAATAGGTGTAACTAAGGTGACATAATCATGTTTTTGTTTATTCTTCTTATTTTGGGAAGAAACAAATATTACCGTTAACATAAGTGTTTTGTAGTAAGTGATAATGAAGTGTTTTCAATAAACGATTCATAAATATGCACTGATGGTAGGAAAGGCAAGGTTTTGTCCAATCATTGCAAGGTGCCGCCTATCCTACCTTTAAATGTAATATTGGTTTATGGTTTTCCTAAACCCAGCAAATAAACATGAAACCATGAACATTATCAAAAAAGAAAATAATTGTATAACGAACAGAATATAAACAAACAAAAAAGGGCTAACAGGCAAATGCAAGCAGGCTGACTGAGCAGTGAGCCCAGCCTGTAGGTGAACTATCTACACTGCCAGAACAAAGCTAACCTTCTAATCTCCCTGCCAAAATACCCAACAAAGTCTGCTTCACATATTGCAAGTTCAGACAGGAAAACCAAAGAGAAGTAACATTATTATAAACTACCTCTGAAAACTAAAAATAAAACATCAAAAACTAATTATATGGACCGTTTCTTTTTTAGATTTTATTATATTTGAATAAGCCTGCTCTGCTCTATCTACCCTCCACTCTTCTGGCTTCCTGTGTCATGTAGGAGTAGGCAGAGCACAAATAATATAACAATATAAGATATAAAATATACTATATATGAACTACCCACCACGCTCACAGGTATGAGAAACACAGGGAGTTTGGGTTATTTATTTTCTTCCTAAAAAATAAAACTTCTAATAAATGATTTGTATGAAATAAATATTCCCACTAATTGTGCTTTGCCAAATACCGGATACGGCTTTGGCTCCACCCTATTATATACTACGTGCGTGCTTGCACAATCATTTCAAATGCATTGAAAGTTAATTGAAGAAATTCAGTAAATCATGTGTTTATTTCATTGTACTCACTCTGGGCATCTCTCAGCCTCCATTTTTTCGGCGACTCTCCAGAGAGTTGGAAGTCGTAGGGACTGGAGTAAGGCAATAGGTCTGGATCGTGTGCCATCACGGTAACTGAACCCCTCTTTCCTTCCTCCTCACACAGCACGAGAACCCGATCGTCCGGCACAGGTATATTGTCATTAGTGTCCTCAATCAGCAGAGTAATCATGCCCATACCTGACTTGGAACCTGAGACACAAAGTGGTGAGGATTACAATCGGTTACATACCATAAAACCCTACACGTTTTATTTTTAATGGGCCTGTTCAAATATTTATTTCTGGTTTTCAATCTAAACCACATTTGACAAGTTCAATTTTATACAAAATAATCTTCTATAACCACCGTGCTGGTAGAAGATGCCAGATTCCCGATGTTTATAAACTCAACCCAAAGTGTATATTCTTAAGTACATTACTTCTACCATCCGCATGTTGTGAGAGAGAAGACCTTTCCAGCACTCACTCGGGTCAACAGCATTGACGGTGATGTTGTACATTGCATTGGTCACCAGGTCAGACTCAAGGTCTATGAGGTTGGTGACCTTCAGCTCCCCTGTTTCCTCACCCACACTCAGCCAGGAGCCAGGGTCCGACACCTTGAGGTATCTAAATTCATGCGCGCGCACACACACACACACACACACACACACACACACACACACACACACACACACACACACACACACACACACACACACACACGCACACACACACACAAAACCATAAGAAGCAATACAAAGCACTGGTAGGGGACGGGTCATAACTTGAAAACCACTACACAAAGCAATAACTAATTGATCGTTATTATTATTTATTCCATCCCTACATGTCACATGTCTGTATCATCAAAACGTACCTGATGCCGGTGTTGCTCCTGGTCTCTGGGTCCAAAGCCATGTAGGAGCCAAGAATAGTCCCAATGGGAGTGTTCTCCTTCACCCGGATCACTTTGATGAGAGGGGAAAACTCGGGGCCCTCGTCCACATCGCTCACGCTCAACTCCACGGGGATGGTGTTCCAAGATGTCAGGCTGTTCACTAGCGGAACCTCGTTCTGGGCAGACACTATCAATGCGACCAACCTGCCCTTCTCGTAGTCAAGAGGCTGTCGTGGCATAAGGTGAGGTAGAGCTGAAAAGGTTTCTGCACCAAATATTGAAATAACGTGTTCTAATAATATTATTGAGTGGGTAATTATTAAAGTGGATCTGTAGGAATAAATGCATAAAATAAAATGCTAAATAAAAAGATAGGCAAAACGAAAAAATCTGCCAAGTGACTCAAATCCCAAGATTGCAAACTATTACCAGAATAAGAATTGCATGAAAATATGAAATGGTCATCTGAGGTCAACTCAACACGGAGATGCTAGCTGTGTCTATGTGAGAGATTTAGCACCAAGCCCCTGCAATCAGACTGGAGAATTGCTAATAATAACAGTCTAGCTATTACACCCTGGTGGCCATCTCATCTCCCCTGCATGATGAGCTATGCTGCACACACACACACACACACACACACACACACACACACACACACACACACACACACACACACACACACACACACACACACACACACACACACAGACTTTTATGAAATGTAACTCAAAGCATCCATATACACATGTAAGCTAAAAGCCACTGCAGAAATTGTGATGCATATGTGGACAAGTGTTTGAGATTGGCCAATGCATATTATTGGCAAACATCATCCACATACATACTGCACACATCGATATATGTGACTACAAACAATTCACATATTTCTGACAGCTCTATGTGGAACTTAGCTGCAGAAACTGAGCTTAAAGGCCAATTTCCACCGGAACCGGCACGGAAGCGCCACGGCAGCGAACCGGTCGCCGAAAATAATGGAAACCATTGAAGTCAATGTAGGCTTTTCCACTGGATATGGCACCGGAACGGCACGGAACCGTCCCCAAACCGGCTCTTCGTTTGTGATACTTGCCTCTTCTATTTTTTAAAGTTGCCGGTTCGCAGCAGTGTCTCAAGGCCAATTTACAACGGAGCCGGCACGGAAGCGGCACGGAAGCGGCCGGCAGCGAACCGGCTGTCTTCCGTACTGCAATCCCCACTGGAATCGGCATGGAAACGTTCTGGCTGATGGCTCAAGACGTGCAAAATTATAATAGGCCTATACGTAGGCCTATATGTCCGCTTGCGACACTGCGAGGCATCGGCATAGACTTTCATTTCATCTTCACCACTGATTAGCTATTGATACTATAGATGGACTGTATAATATTATAATACCCTGTGAATTGCATAGGGGTTGATGTGAGCTCATGGATATTCATTCGCTTTAGAAGTGTTCTGAGACACGGCTGCGAACGGGCAACTTGCAAAAATAGAAGAGGCAAGTATCGTAAACGAAGAGCCGGTGTGGAGACGGTTCCGTGCTATGCCGGTGCCGTATCCAGTTGAATAGCCTACATTGATTTTAATGGTTTCTATTATTTCGGGCGACCGCGGTTCGCTGCCTTGCCGCTTCCGGTGGAAATTGGCCTTCAGAACACTTCTACAGCCAATCAGTTTGCCTTTGCTCATGAATATTCATGAGCTCACATCGACCCCTATGCAAGTCACACGCTATTGTAATATTATACAGTCTATCTATGGTATCAGTCCATCCAAGTCCAGTCACGGAGCATACGTTGCCATGACATCTAGAAGTCCTACCATATTTAATGGGTTATAATATTGATGTGTAGGGGTTGATTATAACTCGTGAAAAATATTGTATGAATCATTCTAATCATAGGCCTATTATAATTATGCACGTCTTGAGCTATCAGTCGGAACGTGTCCGTGCCGCTTCCAGTGGGGATTGCAGTACGGAACACAGCCAGTTTGCTGCCATGCCGCTTCCGTGGAAATTGGCCTTTACATTCAGAATCCCTGAGACACTGACTAATGATTTATTGTGTTTACACCGTGGTGTTGGTGAAGATCTCTTCGTTTTCCTCAGTGGCTATATTATTCTAGACCCAATGAAGGATCATTTTACTCAATTTGTTTTTTATGTAGCGGTTGAATGTCATCCCTTGCCAGCAAATTTAAAACACACTTAACCAAAAATGACTATTTGCTGACCCATCCTGGCTCAAACCAGAGCTTGTACTTAACATGATTGTTTTGCAATGTTTAAGGCTGGGAATAGGGTTAGGCAACGGTAACACTTTCACTCAAGTATAAATGGCTGATTATGATTCCATGTTCACGCAACGCAATGACCAAGCAGACGCTTCGATGTAGTCTTGAACCTGTTTTAGTTCTGCGTCGGGTTTTAGTGAGCGGACCAATCACAGCCCTTGGTGCTGCGTCGCCTCGACAGAGGGTTACATTTTTTGGCAGGCGCACGTCCGGCCCTTGCAGTGGACGCAAGGAGGGTCCGCAAGGACGTAAGGGGTCCGTAATCCCCTTGCGTCGTGTGAACGTGGGACCATAATCAGCCCTTTAGATCTTCTCCAATACAGGGGCTTATATTTGAGGTGCAGCACACTTGTCTATTTTCCTATATATTGTTGTGAATCAACTGTTTTGCCCAACATTTTCAGAGAGGTTGAACAGTTATTGTCGTAGATCCAAATTCTAACCCAACAAGAACAAAAAATCCCGGTGCAATGACGTCAGTGGTCCAATTTTTCAACACATTTCACGAGTCAGCATTGCAGACCACGTTTCTTTTCACAATAAGCGTATGAAACAGTTATTCACATACATTTACCAGTATAAATAGTGGTACTGGAGTATAGGTGCCATGCCTACAATAACTTGAAATGAGAATTCTGACTCACTTTGACAACATAAAGTAGTCCCTCGTTGGTTGTCGGGTCGGTGTCCATCCTAAAGTCGTTGTTTTCATTTCCATGGGTGATCACAAACTTTGCCTTCCAGTTTTGGGTATTCACTTCATCCCTGTCCTCCACAGGTATCCTTAGAACCAACAAATCAGCTTTGTCCTCCTCTACATCGGCCTTGAGCTGTCCAAATAAACAAACAAACACTATTGTAAATTGCAAATACAATATAATGCATAATCGGAATTTAGATGCATTTCAGATATTGGAGATATTTCAGAAAATAAATTAAAAAAAATAACCATAATTTGAGCAAATACGAGAATCAATGAAACGAAAATCAATGAAATTAATCTGTAGCGGCAGATAGTTACACCAATAATAATGAAACATAGAAACATAAAAATATATATGTCTAAGAGATATATAGCTAACAGAATATTGGTCTACTGTTTGCTTGTTTCAGACAAGTGGTTGAACAATTCCCGATTTTTAGCAGTTACTGCATATTGATGATTAAAAGGTATTTTCATATGCATTGAATGAAATCGTAAAATGATGCTTCATATTTTGTATGATTTTGGCCTGCAATAAGCCTCTCCTGTCAATTAATCAATGAAATGATTGGATGGGCTAGCAGTTTGTCAAACTGCCTACTTGAACCCACTCTGCTGGTGAACCCATTGAGCATGACCGGAGTCATCCAAAAGGCTAGGCAGATATTTTGCTATTGCTAAAGTGAGCTAGTCATGTCTTTTGGGGATCAGCTTTGGAGGGTGGCCCGAGGGGAGGATACTTTCATTTGGACCAGAGTTTCCTCAACCTCTATTTGTAATTAAACCCATAGCTATAATGTGGAACCCCAGTCGATAATGTAACAAATTTCTGAGCGCATAATATAATAACATTTTCCCTTTAATGTTACAACGTTTAACATTTTGATTCACCTATTACGTACTGAAGCAAGCATAATAATTTTCTCCTAACGTTATGAAGCAAGCACAATCATTTTCTTCTTAAAAGCCTTTTTCACACATTTTTGCCACATTTGTATATTAGGAGATTCAACCCTGAGGTGGATTCACACTTGATGCTTTATGTGCAGACATCGATGTCGTTTAGACATCAGTAGAATCAATGGGGGCTTGCAAGGGGCAGGAGGTGAAGTAGGGTCTAAGTTCGCAATAGGCAGGATAAGTGTGTTTGTTTTGATTTGACCATAGACAAAATGGAGGCAGAATGGGCAGAATTCATCGCGATCATCTTAAATGTTGCTAAAATTATGCTGCACGTATTCCATTGCATCCACCAATCCGAAGCATCGATCGATGAAAAATTGGAGTATGAATTGGAGACAAATAGAGGAAACGACAAAGAAGAAAGGTGTTGCGAACGACTGTGTAACCAGAGGAAGAGAGCGTATTTCTTTGCATCATTTCACATATAACAAACTCGGACAAATATAGTTGATTTCTGTGTTTAACTGAGAAAACAGGGAGTGGAAGGACGGGACCATATAATGTTTAGCTGACTGTTGTCAGTAATAATAATACAAAATAAATTTCTATACGCCTGCAGCTGTGAACCCATGTATTGGAATTTATTGTAAGATGTGTACTTTTAGGGTTATGATAAGACCTATCTTTTAGCGTTCACCACGAATGACTGTTAAAAGCAGTTCCAACATTTAAATATTTTTGAACCATTCAGCGAACCAAAGGCAACAGGCTGATTATCATTAAGGGGGCCACTCAATGACATGCAGAAGCGTCATCAAGACGCCCACTCAAGTGGTGTGAGAAATACAGACTTTCTACTCCTCATTCCTATATAAGGCAATTTACATTTCCTCCAGAGAAAATACTACCTCAGGGTTAGTATTATTCAGGAGATTTTTAGGGTACAAATGTCAGGATATGTTGTTCCCACATACGGCCCATCAGGAGAATAGCAGGAGAATATCAGGACTTACACGTGTGTCTGAAAGCAGCTAGTGTGAAAGCATTTCATTACATAATAAAATGAGTCAATTTATGGGTTACAGGGTTAATTGTTCAATGGAAAGTGTAGTATACTATGCATGCAAATCAATTATTCAAAAGTGCATTGACATTTAAAAAATGTATGGCAACTACTATTGGAAAATGGTGGAAAATAATAACAAACAGCTGAAAATTGTGTTAATTTACAGAAGCACCTTAGTGAAATAAATAAGTGTAACAACAGCTTAGGCAGCAACCTACCTAACTATAGTGAAATAAAGCTAGGCCTTGTGTGAAGGAGAGGGAGAGGGAGAAGGGGGAATGCGAGGGCAAGATTGCGGATTGTACATTGGCTACCTGACGTGAGAGTTTAAGAAGTTTATTTTATTTATTTCCCAGAAGAGTACGTAATTGAGATTAAACATCTCTTAAAGTGACCTGGCAAGACAGGCAGCAGTAGCCTACAGTCACACATAGCATACACACAAAACATTAGAAAAATAAAACAACTAAAACAATCGGCAGGGGGTAAGGTAGAGGGGATATCAATATCGCCAGACATTTCGGGAGGCTTGAGGAGAGTAATTGAGCAACGAAGTGTAAAGATATTTCCGGAGGCTCAAGGAGAAGGGTAATATTACATTTTAGCAACAAAGTGTAGTCTTGTGGTGGACTCTATAGACATAATTCACCATACCGTGTTATTGATATGTTTTCGTTCTGTTTTATAGGGACGCTGTCTCTACAAGATCACGTGAATTGTGTGTTGATGTGCCGGTCGGCGCGATGTTTGAATTTAACGGGTTTTATATGATAAAATGAACGACCTGCAAGTGAAGAGACAAATAGACAACGCAACAGCGTTGTCGACGTGAGAAACTGTCTCTTCACTTCTTTTATCGCAAGTTCTACAGTCTATAGATAAAACGTCTGACCTGGGAGAGTTTGTCGACGGCTGGGCTGTTAAAACAGACGGAAGGGGTGAGGAGGGGATATCAACATCGCAAGACATTGCGGGATGCGGGATCGATCTTGCCGTTGTCTTTCAATCTCTGCATCCGCGTGCACGCGTGCGTGCGGTGTATGTATGTGTTTGCGTGTACTATGTTTGTGTGTTTGAGCTGCAGGCTGCTTTGCACATGCGCACGGACCAACTTGTCCGAGGAACTTGACCAACAGGCCTGTTATTATATAGTAGTAAGATACTTTCAAAATGTAGCCTACTCTGGCTGGTTTCTCCAAATGGCCTACCATACCCTTTAAAATACAAAGTTTCTCTTCGCTCCATTTTACGATCCTGTTACAACTAAGCCGTACAGGTTTTTCCTTACTTTATGCACACACAAAACCCCACCCTCCACTATCATCCACTTATGAAGCAATGAAGCCACTGATTAACTGACCTTATACTCTTGTTATCTTGTTTCACAAATAAGTAATTGACGATATGACGATATGATGACGATATCATTTGATTTGATAACAACCAAGAGCCAGGTGGTAATAATTCCAGAGGTGGTAACAAATCCAGAGTCCCGTTTGATGATGTATGATGCATGACCAAAATGAGACAAAATAACTTACAATAGTTTCTGTGAAGGTTGGAGGATTGTCGTTAACGTCCACCAGTGTGATGGTGGCTATGGCGGTGTTGAACAGACCACTCTTTGCTCCATTCATATCTCGAATTTCAACAGTAACAGGAATCGTGGCTTGGACCTGAAATGAGAAAAAGCCAAGTCAACTAAGTCATTGTTTTAAAAAAAGAAATACAGGTTGAATTTGACCTCAGTAGTAAAAATGACAGGGTCACACAATAAGTATGTGGTGCTTCCAACCTCTCTGTCTAAGGTGCCGGACTTTGTGGTGATCTTTCCCGATTGGGGATGAATGTTGAAGAGCTGGTTTTCTGTCAGCAAGCTGAATTTAATCTGTGTGTGAGGAGTTCCTGCCTCATCTCTGTCTGTGGCAGTCACGACCCCGACCTCTGTATCTGAGAGTTCAAAAGACAGGCCGAGACTCTTAACAGATGGAATGGAAGGTAGTTTCTGTGTACCCGCGGCTGAAGAATTTGTGTATTGTATGGCGCATTTTTACCAGGGAACAGTTCAGTGAACAAAATATATGCAACGAAAAACCTGCAAAATATATAGTGCCGTTTCGGCATAATAATGTTTTGAGCATCATGGAGGTGATTTATCTTTAGAATGTTGATGTTCAAATCAACAAACAGGTCCAACCATTAGTTTCAGGTTTTCCTCCATTGAATATTTTCCATGAAAGTTGCAACAAGTGCTTTTAGCTCCACTGACCTGGTCTTGACTGTTCGACTACTTGAAACTCCAGGGGTCCTAAGAAGGTGGGAGGATTATCGTTGAGGTCCAACACCAAGACAGTGATGTCCAGGGGGCGGTCAGTCTCCTTCCCTGTCAATTTGTCAGTCACCCTAGCTTGAAACTGTAAGACACAAATGTCTCCTTTCAGAATGGAATACCCAGAATTAGAAGCAAACACAGGCGCTATTAAGGATTCAACAAAGTTGTTATGACAACTAACTTCACGCTGATCCTCCATTAGAAACGTCTAGGTCACCAAAGTCCTCCATCTGACTAGTTCCCTGTTTACTTACATTGTGTGTGGATGGTAAACAAACAAGATGGCAGGCTTCTAAGGGTATATTTTCTCACCACCAGCTTGGGGTACAGCTCCCTGTCCACAGCACGGTGCACTATCACCATGCCTGTTTCATGAACCACAGAGAAAACATTCATTGGGGGCTGGGTAACTCCTGGACCCTCGATGGTGTAGCGCACTGTATAGTTTACAGACGAGTCCGATCCGATCTGACAATGGAGAAGAAAGGCGGTTTGTTGTTGTTGTCCGAAGAAGGCAGGTGATGCATTATTCCCAATACATCAATTGATTAAAGAGCAAAACTACTTCAAAGTTCATCAGAACCCAAGGGAGTTAGGGTTCGTCTAGGAGGTGATACTTCTTTGAACAGAAAATGATTCTATGATTCAGAAAATAATCATGAATCATATTTGACGGAAGAAAACTCAGTGTATGTGCGTGTGTGCATGTCTATGAGTGCTTGTGTGTGTGTGTGTGTGTGTGTGTGTGTGTGTGTGTGTGTGTGTGTGTGTGTGTGTGTGTGTGTGTGTGTGTGTGTGTGTGTGTGTGTGTGTGTGTGTGTGTGTGGTGGTGCCTGTGTGTGCGTGTTTGATTCGGGTTAGGTATTTTTGAGCGCTGATAACAATGTGAGAAAACAATATGATCCAGTAGGTGAGGTGATACTTAAACACTCGACCTACCAGCTCGACTTCTTTCGGGAATGGGGGCAAGGCGTTTTCAATAATGTTGAAAGGCAGCGGGCTCCACCTTCTCTTGAAGCGCTTGTGGGCCTGGTTCCATGGAGCACTCTGTGCATGCAGAGTGTATTGATGCAACTATGGGATGTGAAATTTAATGTAAGCATTTCATTGTTCTATCATGTTTTAACACACTAACTGAAGCTCTCTTCTGATGCAATAGGTATATGAAAGTTTGAAGGGTAGAGAGAGAGAGAGAGAGAGAGAGAGAGAGAGAGAGAGAGAGAGAGAGAGAGAGAGAGAGAGAGAGAGATTATTTTGAAAATAAACAATCCTGAAAAAATCCTACCCCTAGCCCCCTCTTTGCTATCTACCTCAATACATTTCTCCACCATTGAAGTGTTTCATTCACGCACCGGTCATTGACAGGCATAATCTATTCCCAAACCAATAAAGTAAGAGATGCCCAAATTGCTCAGAAATTAGGAATGAGTCTAAAATCACATTGTCTTATACGGAGGTAGGCTCGGAGTCAACCTTGGCAGATATCCTCACTGAGCATTTCACCCAATCATAGCTGATGGATGACTATGTCCTTGCTTACAAATTACACTCAAATTATAGCTAATAAATCATTCACAAACTGCTCCTTTAAATGCAATATATATGCATCTCTCAGTGGACTACAACCAATTGCTGTATTGTATCTAGCTTGTATCTAGATAGAAAAAAGGGCACAACACACTCACAAACCAGCCTGTTAACAAATAAGGTATGGTTACGAGAAACCCCCGGTTGATATGAGACTGTCAACATTCATATATATGAAGCACAAGTTATTATGCGGTTGCCACTATTGCTGTTAATCTCTTTCACCTTCCTATAAGTTTGTGGATTTAAAGATGGGTGTGACAGATTGCAAGGGAGAGGTGCTAACATCAGCAGAAGGGTGGCTGTAGAAAGGAGGTGGGGGCAATTATTTCCCGGGTAAAATTGATGATCATGGCGGTGATCGGACAGGCTATATCAAAGTAGCCATATCAAGACACAGTTCTGATGCTTCAGAAACATTTGCATATCAACCCCCCTTGTTTTAGATTGGTTGACGAGCGGTGAAGTATGAGCTAAGAAAATGTCTTGACAAAGCTCCGTAAACATTGTTATTAATCTAGATTGAATTTGGCACAGAATATGCCCCCCTCTTGCCCGTTTCTTGTATTTTTACCTCACCTGTTCAGTATCTGGAATGAGCTGCACATCCACCCTCCGCGGTTGACCGCGCCCCGCCTTAACCCAGACTTGAAATGACCTGATTTTTGTCACCATGGAGACCACAGCAACCACTATGGTCCCATCCGTGTTCACCGTGAAATGTGGGTCAGAAGAGGAAAGACTCAGTCCAACATCCCCACAGTGATCTAAAGGAACTGGCCAGGGCATCGAAGAAACAGAGACAATCAGGTTGAGGACTTACCAAGTCAAAATACAACTTCATAGATACTAGACCATTCATAAATAAACAAATGTATAACTTTCATGAGGATCCACAATAATTATATTGCTTTCATTTTCTAAATCAATATGTGGCATCTGCTTTGGGTGGGTCTCTCGATATATATATATCATGACATTTGTCACAATTTTAGCTTGCAATACTGCTTTAACATACGCAATAATATCTAATAGATGTCTTAACACGAATCTAGTTCAAAGCAACAGTTAAGAATTGACAGCCCTCAACCACGACTACTACTATTACCACTACGACTCAAAATCACAGCTGCCTGTACAACCAAGACAAGAGCAGGGATCGTGGTAGGTAGGTTGTGTGGACCATGGCATGACATGACAGTTTGGCATAGTGTAAAACCTTGTGTGATGACATAGCCGGGGTCAATCTTCACCGGGACCTGGGATCTGATGGAGCGTGGAAAACAGGACTGAGCAGGTTGAGCTAAGATCTATTTAGGGGAGACAGAGAAAGATGGTGAATAAAGAATAGTTTTTTGTCTATCAAGAATAGTTATTCATGATAGACAAGCACCCATCAAAATGAAATGTATATTCTATATAATTTCAGTAGGCACCTTTATAGATCGAATAAAATATTTTACGCCAGTTTCTTAATAAGGAATGTAATGCCGCATTCCGTTGCATTAATACATTATCTTAGGAATCCTTAAAATGCTCCAGTTTAAAAACCTATCCTGGATGTGTAAATGATTGAACAGCTTCTGAAGGGGGCCATTGTATCTCGTAGATCTGGGTCTGGATAGAGTGTGTGAGTGTGCTGAGAACATGATAAGGAACTTCCCATTACGATGTGGTAGAAACGTGCAGTCTCTGCTAAAAGAGACGTCCACGCTGGCCACTTTAAAACGAGGAGAGCATCTTAAACGGGGGCACTTTATTGGAGTTCAACATGCTTGCGAGCCTACGGAGAAACGTGTGACGTGTAAACTAATGTTTTTCAAGGCAATGCATCAAACAACCCTTCCTCCCCCTAATGTTTGTTTCTGAGAGATTGTCACCGAGTTGCTCTAAAATGCATTGCCTAGCACCCATTAACAACAGAAACCAACCGAACCGGATACGTCGGAGCGAACCAACAGCAACAAGTCGCATATAACGGTTCAGAAGAGCCAACATCCCTTATAGGCCGCGATACTTTTGATGTGTCATAATTGGCTGAGTTCCACTCACCGTGACGATCAGGCAGAAGCGGAATATGCCACCCGGGGCCATCGTGTTGCAACACTGGGTCCGAGTTGTTAGGCACCCTGGATCGGTGGTTGAAGTCAGGGCAAAGTCCTTTCAAGAATGTTGTTTTCCAGGCAAAAGGGCCGATTTCATCGGAGCTCAAGTACACTCTGAGGGCGTGTCGACTCAAATCCGGGGGATATCTTCCCCCGGAAAAGTGAGTTTCACGTCTGACCGGTTTAAAAATGTAGCGTAGTCCATGGGTCTGAGCTGGCCCACAGCTGATTGTAAAACAACTTGTAGACTGCGCCCACCCAAGTGCGCGCTTGAGGCGTGTGTGCGTGTGTGCGTGTGTGCGTGTGTGCGTGCGTGTGTGCGTGTGTGTGTGTGTGTGTGTGTGTGCGTGTGTGTGCGCGCGCACACGCGCGCGCGAGCGTGTGTGTGTGTGGGAGAGAGAGAAAGAGGGAGAGAGCTGGAATGATAAGAAAACATGACTGGTGGACCTTCGCGGAGTGTTTTTTTCATGTGCTTCATTTACAGAAACCTTTCAAAATATCACATCTGGACTTCTTTATTTTTTGTCGGTGAGTGGAGGAACCCTGGTCAGTTTCCCTTATAGTCTCATGCCTGGTCAACACATTGTTTTCCCATTAGAAACAATGCACATACCTTGTCTGAAAGAGTAACAGATCTGACCAACACAATGGAAATCTATTAATAGCAATGTTCCAGTATCCACTGGAAGCCTGGCCAGCATCTTATCAGAAGTCTAACACCTGCAGTACTCTTGAACAAGAGATTGTTCACAGATGTTTGCATTTTTTGCATTCATTGTTGACTGTGAGACAAAACCTGCACAAAAGCATCTGTTTTCCTGTAAGAGTAACATTTTGAGCATGTTGATGTTTGAAGTTCAGCAGGTCTCTCTAGAAGGGGTCACTTGCCTCCTCAAGGCTGATGAGGCCACATTCCTCAGTCATGAGTTATTCTTTTCGTAATAATCATTTGCAATAATTAGGGGAAGTTGGGAGGAGATAACTGAAGAGACATCAACAACCGGTTTGGGTTCATTTGAGTGTAAGCATGATGTAGACCATGCTGCAATGAGTATTTTGGCTACAAACATTTCCTGAATAAATCCAGGGTCTTCAATTCAAACGTCTAATTCCCATGAGTCCTATTTTTCCTTATAACCCTTGTGCAATGTTGGAACTCATCATATTCGTGTCTCTGTGTCTGTTGTCTCTGTTGAGCAGAGGACAGGCCTTCCGGGAGTTCTGGCGGATTACAGAATGGCTGCCTGCCTGGCCAATTCTGCAGCAGTTTGAATTGAATTTAATTGAATTGATAAATGAATGAAGGAATAGTGAACATTCTAGCGGTTATCTATGTCAGTCAGACTCGCACAGGACCATTACTTCTTTGTAGTCTGTCCCTGTTGTTGATCCTTACATCTCTTAAAAGGTTTGTTTCCAAGGACACCAGAGAAAATTAATGGTTAAACACTGTGTGCTGCATATTATGCTCACATATCATCCTCATGATTGGTGCTTGAATGACAATATTACAGTGAGCATTTCATAGCGTTTCTTTAGTTATGTGAAAATGTTCATGCTGAATTCTGTGCAAACTACTGTTGGGAGTGCTTTGTTTGTGTGTGTGTGTGTGTGCGCGCGTGTGTGTGTGTGTGTGTGTGTGTGTGTGTGTGTGTGTGTGTGTGTGTGTGTGTGTGTGTGTGTGTGTGTGTGTGTGTGTGTGTGTGTGTGTGTGTGTGTGTGTGTGTGTGTGTGTGTGCGTAAGTGCGTGCGTAAGTGTGTTAGTACAGGCCCACATTCAAAACCAGGGTGGAGTAGTCAAAGGAATGTTGCATTGCTATGTTATGTCGGGAAAGAATTGCCCCCAACACCTCCCCACAGCCAGCATTCTGCTGATGTTAGCACCTCTCCCTCGCTATCTGTCACACACATCTTTAAGTCTATATCATTCCATTGTACCTCGTCTGTACTGTCACCTGTTCTTCTTTGTGTCGTTAATGCGTGTTCAAGCTCCACATCTGACATGTTATCTCAGTCTTAGTGTTCGACAGTATTGCTGTAGCGTTCTATTTGTTTTCAAATGCTGTACCAAATTCCCCAGGGTGGGGCCAAGGGTGGATTGGATTCAATGATTTACAATGTCCACAATAAAACCATTGCATGAGTGAGGCACTAGTAGAGCTAAATTCATCATTTTTATATAGTTTCTATGGTGCAGAGGGGATATTGTCACCACTCGAGTTGAGGGGGGAGGGAATCCCCCTTTGGAATTAAAATGATCATAATCCTCTAGGTCAGTCAGACTCACCCACAGGACCATTATTTCTTTGTAGTCGGTCCCTGTGGTTGATCCTTACGTCTCTTAAAAAGTTTGTTTCCAAGGACACCAGAGATAATGAATGGTTAAACACTGTGTGCTGCATATTATGCTCACATATCATCCTCATGATTGGTGCTTCAATGACAATATTACAGTGAGCATTTCATAGCGTTTCTTTAGTTCTATACAAATGTTCATGCTGAATTCTGTGCAAACTACTGTCGGAGTGCTTTGTTTGTGTGTGTGTGTGTGTGTGTGTGCGTGTGTGCGTGCGTGCGTGCGTGCGTGCGTGCGTGCGTGCGTGCGTAAGTCTGTAAGTGCGCGCGTGTGTGTGTGTGTGTGTGAGAGAGTGCGTAAGTCTGTAAGTGCGCGCGTAAGTGCGTGCGTAAGTGTGTTGTACAGGCCTACAATCAAAACCAGGGTGGAGAAGGCGAAGGAATGTTGCATTGCTATGTTATGTCGGGAAAGAATTGCCCCCAACACTTCCCAACAGCCCCCATTCTGCTGATGTTAGCACCTCTCCCTTGCTCTCTGTCACACCCATCTTTAAGTCAGACATGTTATCTCAGTCTTAGTGTCTGACAGGATTGCTGAGGGTGAGAAGCTCAGCCATCCGTGAGGAACTCGGATTAGAGCCGCTGCTCCTTTACTTAGAAAGGAGTCAGCTGAGGTGGTTCGGGCATCTGGTAAGGATGCCCACTGGGCGCCTTTCTTGGGAGGTGTTTCAGGCACGTCCAGTGGGGAGGAGACCTCGGGGAAGACCCAGGACTAGGTGGAGAGATTATATCTCAACACTGGCCTGGGAACGCCTCGGGATCCCCCCGTCAGAGCTGGTCAATGTGGCCCGGGAAAGGGAAGTCTGGGGCCCCCTGCTTGAGCTGCTCCCCCCGCGACCCGACCCCGGATAAGCGGATGACGATGAGGATGATGATGATGATGATGAGGATTGCTGTAGCGTTCCATTTGTTTTCAAATGCTGCACCCAATTTCTTAGGGTGGGGCCAAGGGTGGATTGGATTCAATGATTTACAATGTCAACAATAAAACCATTGCATGAGTGAGGCACTAGTAGAGCTACATCAATCATATTTATTTAGTTTCTATGGTGCAGAGGGGATATTGTCACCACTCGAGTTGAGGGGGGATGGCATCCTCCTTTGGAATTAAAGCCATCCGCGTGTGTGTGTGTGTGTGTGTGTGTGTGTGTGTGTGTGTGTGTGTGTGTGTGTGTGTGTGTGTGTGTGTGTGTGTGTGTGTGTGTGTGTGTGTCTTTAAGAGAAAGCAACACTGCCTGAACATCCTCCAAAAGTAGCCCAATCTGGCGGGAAAAACCGCACAATCTGGCAACACTACTGAACGTCATCACGCTGCGTAAATCAATGAGACCAACTGAAACTAAAACTGGGATTCTGAATAAAAGTTTAAATGATATCGAAATTCCGTTTCGATATTATGGAAGCATATATGTAGCAAGATTCAAATGGCAATGCAATTTGCAATTCAATGAGTATTACATTATGCAATTGACAATGCATTATGCAATTTCATAATGTAATTTGTAAATACGTTATTCAGAGTGTATTTTAATATGCAAAGTGACAATGCAATCCTCAATTAAATTTGCAAAAGTTATAACAATTAAAATACAATAACATTTTGTCAAATTCTTTGAGTTCCTTTATTCAAATTGAAAAGCTATAGTAGGGCCCTATGAAATCCGCGATAACGAAAACGCGGACGGAATCACGGAATTGGACAATAAAAACGGAATCAACTGATATTTTTTTAATTTATTTTTTTTATTATTTTATTAAGCACGAAAGTATTAAAAGTAACAAAAGTTACAATTTAAAACGGGCCTGTCTTAGTAAAATAACTGATTTCCAGCAGGTTCCTGTTCTTCAGCACATATAACATGCAACAGGGACAAGGCACATCAGATGTCACATTTACAATATGCAGCGAAATGGAGCGGAATTCGCCATTATTTTGGTGAAATTCAGTTTCGAGGGAAAAGGGAAACAACACAGGTGACATTAACATCACTGAATGTTTAGCAGTCACTCCCACAACAATGTTAAAAAAAAATCCCCGGTCCACCACACAAACAATAGGTCCCGCTCCTAACAAGAAGCCGAAGAAGAAGTTGAAGCGCCCGTAATTCGGTTCTAACCCCAAATTCAGAGCCGAACAATATCCAAAACACTTCTATCACTCAGGTGTTTTGTAGAATATGTCAACATACTATCGATTGGAAACGCAAAGATACGTGCGATGAGCACTTGAAATCCAAAATCCATATGAAAAACAATGAACGCCGTAGCCAGGGCACGCCCCTTCAAACCACAATTTGAGTTTATAAAAAAAGAGTTTATAAGCACTTTAATATTTATGTAATGTTTTTATTTGAAGCACTAAAAACAGTGCCATGTTGTGATGTTTTAATAAATGTAGTCTTCCATCTGATTAAATTGTATTCGTTCGCACTTATTTGACACTCGTTCTGAGGATTTTAAGTGTAAAAACGGAATTAATGAAAATTAAAACGGAAAAAACGGAATTTGGAAAAAAATAAAACGGAATTTGGAAAAAGATAAAACGGATTTCATATGGCCATACTATAGCGTCCTCGTGATTGCAATCCACTTCGCCACGCTCCGTGTGTTGCGATATTCAAATGACATTTCAATCTGCAAAACGAACGCTTTGCAAATATTTGGCAAAACGTTTTGCAAAACGTTTTCCAAAAAGTCAATATGCAAAGTGGCAAACGTATCAGCCAATCAGCGTCTGGGCGGGAACTACGTCACTTTCTATTGCTTCCAAGGGTATCTCCGCGGTGGGTCTCCCGACCCTATGTTTCGCACCCAGTGCCTGTAGCACTTGGGAAATCTTTGTGTTTACCACACTGGCGTCAAAACGTACCAGTGAGGATAAGTCGTCTATCCTATCTCCCAGAACACGCACTCTATCTACTGCATCTGTGTCTTCAACACGATTGTTCTCCACATCATCGGCCAAACTTCGGAGCGTATCAATTATCTCCATTGGTAACCATGGACCTGACACATACGAACTAGAAGTGAACGTGAACAAGGAAATTACGAGCAAGTGACGTAGTTCCCGCCTAGACGCTGATTGGCTGATACGTTTGCCACTTTGCATATTGACTTTTTGGAAAACGTTTTGGATTCCGTTTTGCCAAATCTTTTGCAAAGCGTTTTGCGGATTGAAATGTCATTTGAATATCACACGGAGCGTGGCGAAGTAGATTGCAATCACGGGGACGCTATAGCTTTTCAATTTGAATAAAGGAACTCAAAGAATTTGACAAAATGTTATTCTATTTGTATTGTTATAACTTTTGCAAATTTAATTGAGGATTGCATTGTCACTTTGCATATTAAAATACACTTTGAATAACATGTTTACAAATTACATTATAAAATTGCATAATGAATTGTCAATTGCATAATGTAATTGCAAATTGCATTGCCATTTGAATTTTGCTACATATATGCTTCCATAGGATATTATTGAAGTGTGTGGATTTGTTAAATGGTTTGAACGAAGGTAAACGGTTGAAATTTGACCGAGTTACGATGTCTTCAGTAATTTAAGTGTCAGAATGGGCAGACAGCTTCAATGGGACCAACTGTAGAATATGACGGTTTGAAACTAAAACTGAATCTGAAAAAAGTATAAATGATATCGAAATTCTGTTCAAATATTATTGAAGATACAAACGTGTAGATCTGTTTAATTGTTTGAATGATGGTAAACGGTTGAAATTTGACCAAGTTTTGTGAACCCAGAGGGGCAGGAGCTGTGGCCCACATCCATGTCCCGAAGATTGGGGAGGCGGACGATGCTGAGGCCTTCCTCGAGACCTTCCAGGGAGTGGCCGAGATCTCGAGATGGCCTTGTCAGGAGTGGGCTTACCGTCTCCTGCCACTCCTGACGGAGGAGGCCCAGCTCACAGCCCACAGTCTGCCGGCCGGGGCCCAACGGGATTTTGACACTGTCACCAAGGCCATCCGGGACCGGCTTGGCCTAAACCCCGAAGAACTTCGATGCCGGTTCAGTGCGTTGACATACACCGAGGGGGACTGACCCTTCGTCTATGCCCAGCAGCTGTGGGACTGAGCGAGGAGGTGGCTGGTCCCGGACCAGAACACGCCGGAGGAGGTTGTGGAACAGGTGAACCTAGAGAGGTTTATCGAGGGGCTTTCCGCCAGAACCTCCGCCTGGGTCCTGTACCACCGGCACGAGGGCTTCGCGGTGGCGGTCAACCTAGTGGAGAGCCACCTGGCCCCCCCTCCGACGGCCCAGCGACCACCAACACCGGGCCCGCCCACCGGTGCAGCCGCCCTGCGGTGAGACCGACCAACCCCAGCGCCGAGGGCGAAATGGGGGGCCTCCGGTTCAGAGTCGGCACGTGAATCGCCTTCTCTCCCCTCTCTGCAGATGGGCGCTCAGACGGCAGGGGAGGGGTGTTGGCGGTGTGGACGGCCTGGCCACTTTCGGCGAGAGTGCCCTATGATGGAGGTGGGTCAGGTCGTCTGCGTCAGTGGTGCCCCGTCTCCTCCCCACGGTCCTGGCGAGGCGTACAGTATCCCGGTGAGGATACAACGGGGTACGTACCAGGCGCTGTTGGATTCGGGCTGCATGCAGACCATGATCCATCAGCGCCTGGTGCGATCCGAGGCATTGGTGGAGGCATCGAGCGTTCGGGTGAGGTGTATACACAGGGATGTTCACGAGTATCCCTTGGTCCCCATCGAAATTCGTTATGGGGGGAAAAAGCATAGAGTCAAGGCGGTGGTTAGTCCGAGCCTCACGCATCCCCTGATTCTAGGGTTGGATTTGGCTGGGTTTCCACAGGCTGTTAGGGGGACTACGGGACACGACAGGTAGGGACATGTAAGTCGGGGGCTGTGTTCTGCGCCGATACGGGGGCGTCTGACGCTGTTCAGGGACCGGGGGCAGCGGGAGATCCTCAACCCGAGGTCCCAGCGCCGAGGTTCCCACCGGTGGAGGATTTCCCCCTCGAGCAGTCTCGTGACGCTACCCTACGCTCAGCCTACGACCAGGTGATAGCCGTTGATGGTACTCGGGTACAGCCAGACGCAGTGCTGACTTACCCACACTTTGTGGTAGTTAGGGATAGGCTTTATCGGGTGGGTCGTGACACTCAGAGTGAGGAGATTGTCACCCAATTGCTGGTACCGAGGAGCCATTTGGGGTACGATAAAACACTCAACCGGATAATGGCTCGTTTCTATTGGCTGGGGATTTGGGCGGAAGTGCGCAGGTGGTGCGCCTCCTGTCCCGAGTGTCAGTTGGTGAATCCCCCGGCCGTCCCCTGGGCTCCCTTGCGGCCCCTCCCCCTGGTAGAAGCCCCCTTCGACCGCATTGGCACGGACATTATCGGGCCATTAGAACGTTCCGCACAGGGGTATCGATTTGTGTTAGTCCTGATCGACTACGCAACCCGATACCCGGAAGCAATTCCGTTGCGCAACATCTCCGCGAAGCGTGTTGCGCAGGCGTTGTTTCATGTCATATCGCGGGTGGGAATCCCGAAAGAGATTCTCACTGACCAGGGCACCAATTTTATGTCACACACGATTAGGGAGCTTTGCGGGTTGTTGAAGGTCAAGGCCATCCGCACGAGCGTCTATCACCCAGCAACGGACGGCTTGTGTGAGAGGTTTAACCGGACGTTAAAGTCCATGATCCGTAAATTCGTACACGAGGATGCTCGGAATTGGCATCAATGGCTAGACCTTCTGTTGTTTGCAGTGCAGGAAGTGCCTCATGCTTCCACAGGGTTTTCCCCCATTTAAGTTGCTCTATGGGTGCAAGCCCAGGGGCGTCCTGGACCTCATTAAAGAAAACTTGGAGGAGGGGTCCAGTGACAGCAAAAACAAAATACAGTACGTCATGGACTTGCGTGCAAAGCTTCACTCACTAGGGGTATTGTCACGTGAGCACTTGCACCGAGCCCAGGAGAGTCAGAGATGCCTGTACGACAGAGGGACTAGATTACGCGATCTCACACCGGGGGACAAGGTCCTTGTGCTGCTGCCCACCTCTAGCACCAAATTACTCGCGAAGTGGCAAGGACCCTTTGTGGTCACACGGCGAGTCGGGGACGTGGATTACGAGGTAGCGCGGTCGAACAGGGGCGAAAACAAACTGATATACCATATCAATCTCCTTAAGAGGTGGAACAATGTGGTCCCTGTCGCGTTCGCGATGACGCTACCAGAGAGAGAGGAGCACAGTCCGGAAGTCCCTGCTCCAGACCCCACCCCTCCAGTCAAGGGGAGGATCTCTCGGTGAGTCAGGCGGAGGACGTTGCCAGGCTGCAAAGCCAGTTCGCCAATGTGTTTTCGCCCCTGCCCGGTCGCACCCCGTTAATCACTCATGACATCGAGACGCAACCCGGGTTAACGGTCCGGACACGCCCCTACAGGTTGCCCGTTGTAAGACGTGGTACGGTGCGAATTGGCCACAATGTTAGAATTGGGCGTGGTCGAGGAGTCCCACAGTGACTGGTCCAGCCCCGTTGTGCTTGTGGGGAAGCCGGACGGGTCTGTCCGGTTCTGTGTAGATTACCGTAGGGTGAACGCGGTGTCGAAGTTCGAGTAGAATTTACGTTGACCGACCCGTGGTTTGCTGGACTGCCGGGCGATCGCATCAGAATTCGCCAGGAACGCAGCCTGGGACCGTGTTGGAGCGGAGTTATAATTTATGTTGAAAGACTTGTCTTGTGTTGAACTGCTGGGGACCGAAATAAACAGTCTGCGGATTGCCAACACAAACCTGGTGTCCAAGCGCTCATTGACTCTTGTTAAAGCTAGATTTTCAAAACTGTCCGAAATCAATGTTTACCATTGTCATATATTTTTTTGACTCCAACAACTGCTTTCTCCATACTGGCACGTATCTAAGATAAGAACCTATAGCCACAGGCTAAAAAAAAATATTTTGTTGTGGTTAGATCGTTAAATTAGTTAATAAGCGAATGGATATACTTCCATTCGCAAGGCAAGTAAAAGAAAGGAATTAAGCAAGCTTTCTGTCTGAGCTCCACGTTAGTTTTTAAACTGAATATCTGGCACCCCCTAATGATGGTGTTGCATTATCGACATTGCATCATTAAATATGATTAATGGTATGTTCTATAGAATTGTAGTTTATAATCTGAAGTAAACAAATGTCGCCAATAGAAAATGTGGATAACTATTTCGTAGGACAATATATACATCTCTATAATCATTGGTACGTTTTTTGCCACAACTTGGTTAAATATGCCTTGCATGACATATGACAAATACAGTATTCTCACGTAACCTACTATCAGTTAAGTAGTTTTACCATATTCTGGTAAACTATGCATCAATTTATCAATGTAATCTTGAAGCCAAAATAAATAGTTTATAGTTAAACATAAAATGGTAAGTACAATTATAACAAGCAGCAATTCATATTATTGTTGACATCAAATTATTGAGTTCGTTTTTTTTATGAATATTGTGCTATATCTTGTTATGTCAAAGTACTTATCTTTAAGCATTCTATAAGATAAACCTACAAGATTATTATGACTGTGTGAATGTCATTATTGTGTCAATGTGAATGTTATTATCATTATCAGAAATGGTCAACGTTTTGCAATCTACTGAGGAGGTGTACAAAGTCATGAACTTTGACCTACTAGTTTTGTCTTGCAAAAAGGCAGGTACATTGTTAAACGGTCACGCCTGTCCACATCCCCTAAGGCAGAGAGAGTCATGTATGACTGGAAGTAGGCCTATGTCTCAACTTTTTTCATGGTCATTGCTGGTATGTTCATATGCCTCTAGCTTTCTTGTTATAATCTACCACCTTTTGTGAATTTGCCTGGACACTGCCTTATGTTTGTGAATATTAAGATCCCTTACATGCCATTTTCAAACACATTTGCTTTCCCATGGACATAAAACAGAAACATAAAGCACACACGCAGACAGCTTTGAGTCATTTAATTGATGTGTGACGTAATAGCGCTCCTCTCACTGGAGGTGTTGTCGTTTTGAATAATCTACCTGACATGTTGTTGCACTTTGTAGCTGATTATGTCGTACATGTGTTATCGGTTGTGATGAGAGTGGATACAAATGTTGAACTGAAGATATGCAATACACACACACAACATTTCCCCTCCAACTATTAACATATGTCCGGGCCGCAAGAAAGCTGGGAGATTTCCCCACTTTAAACTCGGAAGGCTGGTGTCCGAGGCATCTGGAACACACCATAAACTTACTAAACACAGGCTCTTTGTTTTCAATTGCTGAGCAGCTTCTCAGATTACAGTAGCAGGTCCACCGTAGCCTAAAGATTGTGTTTCAGGAAGAATGTTCAAAAAGGGGCAAAAGAGGAAGGGAGGGGCATAGGGCAGATGAGGAGAACATGAAAGATAGGAATGAAAAAGAAAAAACCTGCACCATTCATTACGCAGGTCAAACTGTCCTTGCGCTGTGTAAACAATATAGCGCATGTATTCTGAACATTACCTTGCCTTACCTTTTCCCTACCACTTTCTCTCCCTCCCTCTCTCTATCCCCCCACCTCTCTCTCTCTCTCCCTCTCCCTCTCCCTCTCTCTCTCTCTCTCTCTCTCAGAACACCCACACAAAAAGACTGACAACATTGCCGTTGTCAGGGTAACACGCAAATACAGGTTGCAAACCTGTCATGACCATTTTGAAATCGAATGGCTTTGTTCAGTTTCAAGGTGATTTTTCTTTTAGTTTGATTGAATTATTACTGAAAATACATCGTACAATGCAGATCCTATTTGATTACCTTTAAAAGCCTACATCACAAGCAGGCCTCCAGTAGTGCCCTTGGCTTTTGCTTCCCCACACATACAATGTGGGATAGTAAAAACAATAGACTACGGCAGTTAGCAATAGCTTTTAGGAGCAGATCCAGCTAGGTTTAAGGTGTGTCTCTCACTGAGAACTGGTTGTCTTTCAGTGCAGTTAAGCTCCACCAGCAATTCGTTCATTTCCCATCACGGGACATGTCTAAACTCATTGCACCAACTCATATACCCATTGGTTTAGTGTGTATTTAGTGTGTTTTGAGTGAGTATGTGTGCGTTTCTGCGAGTTTGCGTGTGTGCGTGCGTGTGTGTCAGACATCTTGCACTCATTTATGTATGATTCAGTGTTTGCGTGTCCACACAGTTCTGTTGTGGAAACAAATGCCAACGGAAGGATGGAAAGTAAAGGGTGTTACCTGTGGAACCTGTTCTCCAGTATAAATTGTAAGCATGCCAAAATCATGCCCTGGGAGTGTGATATCACACATTTGGGTAAATAAGATAATTGTATGACCAGACTATCATATGTGCGTTGATGAAACAAGCTACCTACAACTCCATAAGATCTGCAGAGTCCTGACTGATCTTCACAAAACCTTTAAAGACCCATCTCCTCCCAGAACCTCTTGTTGACTGACTTCTTCACTTCGAGGTTGTAGCACTATGCAGATCATGTATATAACCTTCCTGAGATGCATTCTGCACTTTTTTTAAAAGGCTTTTTTAACTAAGCCAAACCGGTTTGGATGCGTTTGTTTGGTGTCTGCTAAATGACTACGTAAAGTCAACGTAACTTGGCTAAGGTGTTTTCAGTCATTCAAGCTATACTCTGAGTCTGAATAGTTACGATTTTGCATCGTCTAAAGCTTTTCAGTGCCAAGTTTGATCCTGTGTTTCTCTGTGTGACTGGTAATAAAATACTCAAACTTGAACTTGCAATGCTGATACCATGCTGTCAATTTAGAAGCAAGTAACTTACAGTAAATGTCCTTCAAGGTATACCAACAAGAATTAAACATGTTTGAAAAATGTCTTATAGCAACCAGTCAATATAAACATAGAAGAAACTATAACACATGGCACAAAGAAGCCACTGGCAATTGTTGGGGTTGTTTCAACATCATGTGATTCAAAGCAGCTGACTTTGTATATTTCCACATGCAGTATGCATTATTGGCACTAACTGCCACCAAATGTGGCTGTGCTGCGCTATGAAACCACAGGCACCGCTGTCTTGTTCAGAATTGATATCTATGCTTATTCTTTGCTCTATTTTTGGTTCCATTTCTCCACCCTTCAGTGGGGAATTGGAACCCAGCTGACTACTGCAGGTTTCACATGTAGGAAGCAGTCTGAGATTCTCTGGGCCAAGTAGTCAATGGAGAATAGTTTACTACTTTTACTCTGTGTTTTTTCCTTGGTTTATTATTCCATGGCTTTTCATTTTTAATAAATATATATATTCTCTCTTTGTGTACTAGGCCTCAGAGCGTCTGTTCACACGCATCCTGACTGAAGGATAGTTTCTATTTTCAGACTGTGACTGCCCATTACATATTGATAATATATGCTGCCTTGCAGCATATATTATCCAACACATGCTGCTTGATATGTTGTTGTCCGTAAGATATGAGTATATATTTTATTTGATAGTAGTAAATATTGATATGTTTATGTACTATATTATGTGCAGGGGACAAGAGAGGAATAGGTGTTCACCGAGTTGGATTATATGACATGGTGCTCAGGGCTTGGGGCCTAATGCTAGTTCAATCCGGTAGGTTCCCGATGAAAATGTTACTAGTTTACTCATTAGTTTTCTTCAATAATATTCCATGGCTTTTCATTTCATTTTTAGTGAATATATATGTATACATTTGATATACTCCTAATTCAAGGAGTGCAACTCTTTTTCCCCCTATATTTTAAAATATTTGATAGCTAAACATTAGGCTGTATCGATGTTTTGCAGTGAAATGTACGTTTTTCCTAATACAGTCAAAGAATGATCACTACATTTTATATATAGGTATAAAATTGCGTGAGGCACTCACAAATGATCCAAACCACTAGTGTAACACCATGTGTTTTATGCCCAGGAGTATCTGTGCCAGGCTTTCTATATCTGTTTTTCATCTCTCTCTCTCTCTTCCTCTCTCCCCCCCGCCTCCCCCCACTTGCACGAAACAGTGCCAGGGGTGACTCATCCTTGCCTTTCCAGACACGCCTTCAGCTAGAACCACACCTCGCCACGCCCTTCTTTCTCTTTCTCTCTTTCTGTCTGTGCCAAACAAACAAATGATCAAAGTCAATATTTCAAGTAGGTTTTATGACAAATCCATACCATTGATATGTCTTAATGAATACATCATTAGTAATATTATCATACTGTAAAGCACAAAATCCATCACATTAGGCCTACTTTGGAACAAAATAAGACTAACAAGAAAGATTCACACGCCATAGCATACCCCCCTTCTTTGACGTGACCGAGTTTGTGCCATGCCTGAGGGCCATGATGAATGGCATGATTATTAGATGAGTATGTCTGGATGTTTGAAGTTATCTGTACACAGACTGCTATGCCTCTCTCTCGCTCTCTCTCTCGCTCTCTCTCTCTCTCTGTCTGTGTCAGAGACGCACAAACCCGTTCTGCCCCACAGGTGAGGGTGTGTGTCGAGAGTCCGTGACGCTGTTGACATGACACGCGGGTGTCCTCATATTACCGTCGTAGCATCACAACCTGCTCACACACTCTGCTCGGGACTTCTGCACTAAAGACACAACCGTGGAGTAAGACTGGCAGTGGATTTCCGATTGGACCCTGTAATTTCTTCAGACGTTTATAGGACACCATTTCGGTCATGATTAGAGTTTTTTCGTTGATTTCTGTTTTGTCGGTGTTGGCGGCGCTGGCGGTGAGTTTCTAAAACATTTGAATTGAACCAGAAGTAGCCTAATAGGCTCATGTTTACCTTGATCGTTTGTTCTGTTTCTGTTCAATACGTCTTACATTCAGCGACTTTAGTTATTTAGCCTGTCGATTGATGACAATAAGCGACTTTATCGATGTCACTTCATCGACACGGAATACCTTTCAGGCAGGTTGGTAACGCTGCCTGCCGGAATCCAATCCCTCTCTTCCTGTTGTACGCTCAGTGATAGGTTGCCATAGCAACGCAAGTGAAGGAGGCCTGAAGCCAGAACATAAAGCATATTGTACTGCAGAAGACAGTGCTCAACACGTCCTCACCCAGGGGAAAACAGCAACCCCTGCTTGGATATGTTAGCTGTTGTTCACCGTGTATTCAGACTGTGGTCCATGGTATCCGGCATACTTCTAACGAGAAATAAGGATGGATAATGGATAATTTAGATCAGTGTTACTCAACTGGTGGGTCACGCCCCAAATGTCGGTCAGGGACTGGGTGTCCGTGACCCACATTTGTGTGCAAGAAATGAATAGTCCTAAAGAAATTGATGTGCTTTGAATGCAGGCATGAAAGTATTTGTTTGTTTATGTTTAAATAATGACGTGTATGTGTATGAGCGTTTACTAACCCATTTTCTGATCAAAACATTTACTTGGTTTGAATTGTAGAAAAGTGGGTCCTGACTTAATGAACATGGTCAATTGTGGGTCCCAAGCCCAGAACAGTGGAGAACCACTGATTAAGATGATAAAATGAATGTAAAACTAGCCGCAACTTAATACATAACTTACTTATGCCATGCTACAGATGATATGTCCTTTGACCAAATACCACACGACTTTCCTTAAAGTTGCCACTCCTTAACTTAACCCACAACCAGTTTTTCTTTCCTTTGTCATATTCAACATATCCGTATGTTAGTCGAGAAATAAGCCCTTAATTTTAGGAGTGGCAGGGTGGTGCCAGACATGCCTCAAAGAATTAGTCGTTCAGTAAGTGTTTTGACCAAACAAAGACTTCTTTGTCTGTGTTGAAACAGCATTCTGATACATAGATACCTATAAATGCATCTTACTTATAACATTACCAAGCGCTTTTATATAACATAAGACACAAATAAATCATGACACAAAAATACATTTGTTGCCCAACCAGGGGTCATCCTTATCAAGATGATCTCAATCAAGGCATATCTTAACCTATAACATTCTTCTCCATTTTGGTTGCAGATTCTTGCCGATGTGGTAAAGGGTAATTTCCCAGACCAACTTGTGAGAAATAAAAGAGAATGGATCATTCCTCCAACCAAACTCAAGGAAAACAAAGACTACAGCAGAGAAAAGTATATTGCCAAGGTAGTAAAAAACAGTTAGGTAACGGTCTCTAAGCTCTGACTTGAGTATGTGAGGTATGTTCAGCAGCAGGCTTTAACCACTCAAGCTGGCACTGCCAATTTTAAGATAAATCTGATTAAAATGTGAAACCTGTCATCATGTAAATGTATACTTACAAAACACATTACAAAGACTGCATCAGAAAAATTGTCTTTCTTTTTCAGATTCGATCAGACAACCAATACACCATTGGGGATGTACGGTACTCTCTGCATGGAGTGGGGGCTGACCAGTATCCCTACAACGTGTTTTTTGTAGACGAAAACACTGGATTTGTGAAGATGACGCGTTCTCTAGACCGAGAGATTTTCCATCAGTACAATGTATGTAGCTTTAATGTTCATTAACATTAATAATTTGACATTAGCCCATACATTAACTCAATCAGGTGCATGTCACTCATGTTACATGTACCCAGAAGCGGATCTTCCATTAGGCAAACCTAGGCAAGTGCCTAGGGCCCCAACCAAATCTGTCTTTATTAGGGGCCCCCAAATCTGACCCCCCCAGCCATTACTTATGTAAAGTACAAAAGAAAAACACATTTCTAGTAGAAAAAAAAACAAAAATATCAACATAACGCCAAACTAATGCCTAAATAATATTTTTCGAGCACACATGCCCCCCTCCATTGTGCATTGGACTAGTCCAGAATATGATTACGTAGTAACGCGCGCAGCGCGAAATAACGTACTTCAAACCAAAGCAGAGGGATGCGACTCGGTGAAAATGAAGCGGCGGAATTATGACACACACACACACAAAGTTTTACTCACATGAAATGGTGAAGGCAATAGGGAAAATGGACATTTGAAGATGGAGAACTTAACCACTTGCACACCTAAACACCCCCCCCCCCCCCCCCCCTCTGTCTGTCTCTGTCTCTGTCTCTGTCTCTCTCTCTCTCTCTCTCTCTCTCTCTCTCTCTCTCTCTCTCCTGTCACTCACTCACTCACACTGAACCACTGCTTTGCCTGTCTCTCACTCACTCACACAGCCACTGTTATTCCTGTCCACACACAAAATCTTTTCATTGGTCCTGTTTAAATGTAAATGGTGGTTTTCATAGACTCATATCCATTTTGTATTTTAGTTCTGTTAAGTGCAAGATCATTTTGTATCTCTGGCAGAGAATGGAAATTCTTCTCTCTCTCTCTCTCTCTCTCTCTCTCTCTCTCTCTCTCTCTCTCTCTCTCTCTCTCTCTCTCTCTCTCTCTCTCGTTTGAGTAACAAACATGTAATTTTGGCAAAGGCTGGAGAAATCTGAAACTGATTTTACTGTGGAGAGTTGAGTGGCAGTGCACTATGGGTTTATTGCGATTCTAAGAGTATTGGGATGGTTATTTGTTTTGTGTACGTGTTTCAAAAATGAGGGCCCCATGTCTATATTTTGCCTAGGGCCCCAAAATGGCTAGATCCGCCCCTGCATGTACCCATTGTGTAATAACCAAGTGATTTGATGAAAAATACAAATAAATAAATACGAGTGTGAAAGATAAACGGTGGTTGGAGGGATGAAGCGGTTATATGGATGATTATGACAATTCTTGTCCCAATGTTTTTTAGCTATCCGGCATGGCAACATGGAAAAATGGCACGAAGGCAGAGTCTGAAATCGATCTCAGGGTTGTCGTACTGGATGAAAACGACTGCCCGCCCGTTTTTCCTAAAAGCCAAGATGGGTCGGTCTCTGAACTCAGCCAACCAGGCAAGTGTTTGAAACTCTTCAAAATAGTTTGCAATAAGATGAACTACACAAAGAACAATTGAATGACCAGTCAATTTATATTGACTTTATTCCTATTTTCGCAGGTACATTCGTAATGCAAATAAAAGCAACGGACAATGACGAGGCTAATAATCCAAACTCTCAGATCCGTTACAGCATAATAGCGCAAGACCCACCAGGAGACATGTTTTACATTGATGACCAAGGACAGCTCCTAGTCAAAGAGTCCACCCTTGACAGAGAGGTACACATCAGTATTCCAAGGCAGATATAAAAACATACTGCTAATGTCTCTAACAGACAATAGTATTTGTTTAACATAGAGTTGGATGTATTATGATGAGCACAAGTGGGGATGTCACAGTACAGATGCAAACCTCAAAGCTAGGACAACTTGCTGGAAAGTTGCAGGAATTTGGCACTTTGGAAACAGTGGACAGACTTTAATACTTCTGTTAAATTAAAAGATTGTCTTTGGTTTCAGCATCAAGACACTTACACCCTGAAGGTGCTTGGAAAGGACTTGAACGGTGCAGCAGGAGGGAATGAGGGAACAGGAACCATCGTAATAAAGATCAAGGATGTGAATGACAACGTCCCGACTCTGGAAAAAGAAGAGGTAGCTTTGTTTGATACAAGGCCTTCTATATATCTATAGTCTGGTTGTTGCACTATCTAGACAGCAGAAAAATCTCAGCCGGGTTTGTGTGTGTGTGTCTGTGATTAGCCATTATACACTGTTTCAAAATCGACCCTGCCTTTGACTTGTTGACAAGTGGGAGACTACACATAGATCTATGCTGGATAGATCCGTTAACCAGCCTACCCTTTGGACTGTAGCAAATGTTGCTTCTCTATCCATCATACATCTAGGCGGACTCTTCCATCTGTGATGTCCACGGGCAAGGCAGAATTTGTAATTGCTAATCACTTTCACATCTGGTGGGTAATAGGGCCCCTTTTACACCCATAAACCTTTTGATCAAGGATTACCATGTTCACTTTACAAATAAAGTGGGGTTATAGCTTTGACATAATTGAGACACACACAAACACACACATACAGATATTTCCGTGCAGACCTCTCTATTCTTAATTTCAAAACTTTAAGCACATTGAGACAAAGAAATTGAGTACCGAAATATACTGGGTGGTATCACCTCAATGTTGAATACTGACATTAGGATTGTCCTATTTGAAACATGTGTTTCACCCTGCAGTACTCTGGTAGCATTAAGGAAAACACAAAAGGCGTGGAGGTTATGAGAATAAAAGCACAGGACCTGGACATTGAAAATACTGAAAACTGGGAAGCTGTGTTCGATATTGTCAAAGGCAACGAGGCTGGCTACTTCAGCATCAAAACAGATCCTATAACCAACGAGGGTATCCTCATGCTTGACAAGGTAGGCGATTTTGTGCCAAAAGTTGAGTGTAACTATGCATTTAATATTTGGTTGTACAATTAGCATTTTCCGTATTTGACATAATATGGTGTAAAAATGTTAAATATACCTAACTTACCTTACCTCAAAACGAATATAAAAATCATCAATAGAATTAACTGAACAATACTGATGTATTTAGTCATGTATAGGCTACTATCAATCAATGTCCTAATTTTTAACCATATTTTTTTGTTTTTGTTAATCAAGTTTTTGTATTGGTGGTGTCTGATTTTGTGTCACTAAAATAGGCTGTGGACTTCGAGGACGTAAAGGATATTCAACTAGGATTGGCTGTGAAAAACAAAGCCGAGATGTACGGCGGTGGTGGTGGGTCAGGTGCTGGAGTGGGTTTAGGCGGGGGTGGAGGCACGGGTGGAGGCACGGGTGGAGGCACGGGTGGAGGCACGGGTGGAGCCACGGGTGGAGGTGGAGGTGGAGGTGCTGGAGGAGGAACTGGTGCAGGAGGAGGAACTGGTGCAGGAGGAGGAACAGGTGGAACAGGAGGCACCAGTGGAACTACCTCAACCAAGTCCTACCCAATAAAGATCAATGTTTTGAACGAACCCGAGGGACCACGTTTCGACCCTCAAGTCAAAGCCATTCCCATCTCTGAGGGCGGAAGCACTTTTAACCTTAACGATGTCGTCGGCAAATACCCAGCGATAGATGGAGATACCGGAAAAGAGGCTGAGAATGTCAGGTCAGCACAAGTATATGAACATATTAGATATACAATATATATTCTATGTCTTCCACCCCACCTGTACGGCAGCCAATACATTCATCTGTATAATATTAAGCCTTTTGTATTAGACTACAGGAAATACATTTGTTCATGACAATATTCTGAAGTATTTTTCCGCCTCTTCACAGATATGCAAAAGGACTTGACCCTGGCAACTGGCTAACTATTGACCCATTTACATCAGAGATTAGACTCAACAAGATGCCCGACAGAGAGTCTAAGTATCTGCAGAACGGGACATACTACGCCAAAGTGCTCTGCATTACAGAAGGTATATGCTGCCACCTTGTGGCATTCCTTGACTCAATGATTTAGGTAATAGCGTCATGTCATCAGAGGGATAGTACAAAATGGGATATTACAAAACGGCATGTGATAAATAAAGGGGAATACAATCAAAATAGCAAAAAAATTACAACTCGACGTTATCTGAACTGCAGTAAAAATTATAAAAAGTAGATTGATATTGATATTATGTCCTTCATTGCCTTGTTGTGCCGGTTCTAGACATGCCCTCAGTAACAGCCACGGGAACCATAGCCATCCAGGTGGAGGACTTCAACGATCACTGCCCCAAGCTGACAAGCAATGTAGAGAGCATGTGCACCACCGCTGATGCCGTCACTGTGTCTGCCGTGGACGAGGACGCAGACCCTAACTCGGCTCCTTTCACCTTCTTAATCCTCCCAGAGGGGACCAAGGGCAAGTGGGTTGCTGAGCATTTAAATGGTAAGGGGACCAGGATGGTATTCTAATCATGCCGCTATCCCCCCAAAAGGGGTTTGCAGGCTCATATTTAGTCAGACAAATCAGACTATAGCTTAATATCTAAAGTCTGGGTTATCGAGCAGCGCCCCTTGCAGTTTTTGTTCTCCTGTGCGAATCCTACACACAAATCATGTACATTAACCCCCTAATCCTAAACAAACTCTAGACTAAAAAAACATTGGGACAAGAAAACAATCTTGAGAAGCATCTCCCAATCTGAGGAAGATTTATTTACTGCTATGGATGCCAATTGGGCAGGCATAAAATAGTAACAAGATAACAAAAGTTAGGGGAAAACAGATTGATGGTAGTTAATAATAATCAAATCCTTTTATTAGTGTTATTAATGTTTGATGATGAGAAGTGCTGAGATGAATAGACACGAGACCACAATAAAGCAAAGGTGCTTAAGAGGATAATTCCGAGCTCTGCAACCATAACAACATGAATGAATGCCTGTCCTGGCAGGAACCTCAGCTATCCTGAGGTCTCAGGAGACCATGTGGCCGGGCTCCTACGAGGTGTACGTGGAGGTACAAGACCAGCAGGGCGAGGTGTGCCCCGAGCGGCAGAAGGTGAAGGTGGAGGTGTGCACCTGTGAGGATGGGAAGACATGCGGCCCACTAGGCCTTGGCGGTCAAGTCGGCAAATCGTCAGTGCTGGGGCCGGCGGCCATCGGCCTGATCTTTTTGGGATTGCTCATGCTGCTGCGTGAGTGACATTTACATGGTATAACGTACAGTTTAGCATAACCTTCTTCCAGAGGAAATTTTTTCCAAATTAATTATGAGAAGATATGCCCTACAAACAAAAAAAGTATGGTTTTGAAATCTTCCTTTGCTCCATGGTATCACACATGAAATACCATGAAATGATTTATTGAATCTTAATGATCAGTTTATTCTTTGACACTCAATTCAGTTTTTTTCAAGTTCAAAACACATCACAGGAGCATAGACAGATGTGTCACACTGACGTCCTAATTGACTTTGCGCAACAAACACAATTTGAATCCAACCAGCCTAGCTGGTGTTTTTCAGCCCCACCCTTCCTTCAAGTCCAAACAAGTAGTGCAAAAGTACAACTGCCATGTGTCGGTTGCATTTCCCATGCTGTTGGATTTGGGATATGTGTAGGAACAAGAAAAATTATAAAATAAGCTTAAAGGAACATTACACAAAGTTGACAAATTAA
This sequence comes from Gadus morhua, assembly GCF_902167405.1. Lineage (NCBI taxonomy): Eukaryota > Metazoa > Chordata > Actinopteri > Gadiformes > Gadidae > Gadus > Gadus morhua. Next base: position 18,584,255 of record NC_044059.1, on the reverse strand, counting down.
CCTACAAGGTCAAATGAGACCACATGATTGATTTTATGACACATTTTTCATGAGTAGATGTTTTGATATTTAAAACACAATTAATCATGCATCTTGAAGAAATGTGTTTCCACATTTACATTGGTTACATACAAATATTCTATTCTATTATATTCTTATTTTACCAACAAATTATTTTGCACAAGCTGCTGACATTGGGATTGAAACACAGAAACTTTTGTCTTGCAGTCCTTAAAATAGACTAACCTGAATAATTATGTGGTACTGATTGTATCCCAGAAACTGATTTTCTTTTTGATCCATAGTCATGGCTCTGTTACTGCTGTTCTGCCACTGTGGAGGCCCAGGGACTTTCCCAGGGGGCTTTGCCGAGATGCCCTTTGACACCAAACCAAACCTCATGACATACCACACAGAGGGACAGGGCGAAAACACGGTAATGCTTGACTTTGTTTGAAACCATTTGCTGCCAAAAGCAGTTTAGGATAGAGTGATCTGAGTTCTTGCAATGACATAGCAACCCAATCCAATGTTATGAGTACCTGTGACAACATATGCTCATATTCAAGATTTGCATGACGTTAGTTTGGCCTACTGCAGATTGGGATGGACTCCAATGTTAATGAAAGTCTTAGGAGATCTCTCCTGCATGATTTGACTTTTATGTAAAGAATAAGACTCCCCATGATTGGACAATTTCTGGAGTTCTAATGTTTATGTTTGCTCTTTGTTTCAACAGGAAGTCCCGTTGCTCAATATGCCAACACATATGGATACTGAGGTTACCAAAATGGCTGGGATGGGAACCCAGCAGCCGCCACCTGATTTCATGATGGGAGGGAAGTTCCAACAATCCACTTCCTCCATGGGAGGTGTGCTCTACCAAGACGGCAATTCCGTATCAGGCGGCTACGGAAATTCGACGTTGAGAAGAGCTCAGGAGGCGAACGGCTACTACTCCGAGTTTGACGGGAGGGAAAGCGCTGCAGCGGTAGAGAAGTTCAGTGGATTCGCTTTACCAGAGAGCTATCTAGGAAACTATTATACACAGGTGAGGAAAAGTGACAGTTTGGACGAGAAGATCATTGAAGTATTTCGAAAAATCCCATTTTACACGGGGATTGCAAACCTCCTTTCCACCATTGATTGCCAACCTGTTGTGGTCTTATTAGTGTGGTTGCAAAGCAAGTCCCACTATTATTATCATGTTTCTGATTATTGTCTGATTATTGTTGACATGTCAGTTTTATTTGTGTGCATGTCTACAGTATTAATACAACATTCCTGAAGTTTTACTGTCTGCTAAAATTTCTGTTCTTGTAAATTGTGTTTTTCTTTTTATAGAAGGCAAGCTTTGCACCAGAAAACCAAGCTGTGAAGGACAGCCTGCTTGTGTACGACTATGAGGGCCAGGACTCCCCTGTTGGGTCCATTGGCTGCTGCAGTCTCCTGGAAGCTGACAATGACCTGCAGTTCCTGGACAACTTGGGACCCAAGTTTAAAACCCTTGCCGAGGTGTGCGGTGGCAAGGAGGAGACAACTGAAGTCAAACCAATGCTCCGCACTCCTCTGAACACGATGACCACTCCAAGAACCATTGACACCACGGCCACACTGAGAAGTACCATCTCTACTCAGCAGCAGCCTCAACCCCAACCCCAACCCAAACCTCAACCATTGCCCCCACCCCAGCCCCAGACGATTACTCAGAACACAGAACACAGAGCGGTTCGGAACACAACCCACAAATCAAAAACCGTGTTGGAAGGTGTAAACTCAGTGGGAGGAGGCATGGCCGGCCAAGGCCAGACGCTTCTGATGCAACAGCCACCTGTCTACTACACCACCGCACCTGTAATGCAGCCAATGCATTACATAATGCAGCCGCAAATGCAAAACACCATGTACCTAGCAAACAGCCCAGCGACCACCAACATGCAGGGAATGATGTTGGTGAATGGAGGCGCCCCCGGAGCTACTCAGGGGCTGATAATGCAGGGCCAGAGTGTGGGCCAAGGTGGCGGTGCTGTGATCCAGACAGGCCCCCTTCCCCAGGGCATGATGGTGGTAGAGGGCCAGGTCCCTGCGGGCTCCCAGCAATTGCTTCAGGGGCAAACATACCTGGTCCAAGGTGGTACACTCAAACATGGTCTGTCGGCTTCCCAAAGCAGGTTGGTGGTGGAGGGGCAGAACATGACCCCCGTTGGCCAGGGGATTCGCATAGAAGGGGGCGGTCGTGCCATCCAAACAGGAAGCCTGCCCCATGGCGTGATGGTGGTTGAAGGGCACGGCGGCTCCCAGCAGATGCTCCAGGGTCATGGACAGACGTACATGGTTCAGGGTGGTTCACGCCAAGGGGGTCTGTCTACCGTTGGCCAAAGCAGGATGGTGGTGGAGGGGCAGAACATCGGTGAAGGGTCACTGGTCCACAACAACGGCACGGCCTTCGATCCCTTGCTACAGATGGGTTCTATCAAATCCGTTGTGCACAAAAAAAGAGTGGTTACTACTGAGAAAATAACTCAGTAAAAAGTGGGATGCTATCGTGAGTCAATATTGATGTTGGAACATTATTAAGCATTCTGGCAAGTTTAAAGTATTCTGGCAAGTTCAGGCAATATAAGTTCTCGTTTTTTATAAGATTTTCAGAGGTTGCAATAAAACTTGGCATGTTTCTTTAATTGGTTGAGGGCAAGTTACAGCATATTTTTGTTGAAATATTTATCATGCACGCAGAGCTAATTCTTGGTATATGTGGGTAGATAATCATTTAATATGTCACATGTCTATAATAAATATAGACATATTTTTTATGCTTTAATCTTTTTAGACAAGGTAAACATGTACTATGCAATGCGTTCGTCTGACTTTTTTGTATTCGTATCCAAGGATTTTAATGGAGAGCATTTCTTAACCAAACCAATGCCTTGCATTGTAAAAAATAGTAGCTCCTGCGTTTTATAATGTCTTTGTACACATTGAAACGTGTTATATTTCATTCATGAACTGAAAGGTGTATTTTAATACCCAAATCAACTGTAATGTAAAATGCAGATCGAGCTCTTGAGCTATGTTGCCTCATCATAAATTGTATAATAGTCATTTCCAAAGCCATCAACAATCAGATTAGAATAAGCAGTTCAATAATGGGAATAACATTCCGGAACAGACGCCACACATTATCCAGCCAATGTGTGCAACAGGCAGTTATTTATAAATGTATTTAACTGTCAATCACAGTTTTGAATCGTTACTCAGCAAATTATGTTTACTGTATGCATATTATTATTTTAAGAATATTTTATACATGTACATTAGTCTATGCTGAACTGGGAAATGTTAACAGCATGATGCCTTTTTTTGTAGATCATTTCTCTAGTTTGCGGCAAGCAAACTAAAGATACATATACAGCTCTGTTACAAAACTTTTTTTTTCAGCACTAAAAAGCTTCAGTAATTTTTCGAATTTTGCCAAATTGCAATAAAAGATAATCAAACTACAGATTGCTATACCAATTATTAGACTATTTTCAAAATTGCTGAAGGGGAACCTTTTTTCAATCATCTAATGATGTTTTCTGCCTCCTGCTCGATCAGTAGAGTGACTCTATCTGGCAGCTAATGTATCTCGCAGCTGATCTCCCCAATGATGCTTGAGTATAGGTTAGTCCCTGAAGGATATACATTTATTGGCAGGGTTTGGAGACTCAGTGAATCCCCCAAAAGCCATGAAAAGTGTTCAAGACAGGGCTTGCACAATGGAGAATACAGCTTCTTCTTAAACTTCATCTCAATGGGATAATGTAAATTGGGGAATACTCCTGCATGTATGCATGAGAAACTAGTACAATAGCATTTTAAGTATGAGGAGTTAATGGGTATTGTTAAAGCCTCGCTGGAGAAGGTAATAGTAGTAGCAGTTTAATTAGCGAAGAAGTCTCTAAAAGTCTGCAACGTAAAAGTGCCAAGAACTTCAGTATTAAAATCAACCTTACAAGGAAAACTCAAATTTGTATAGTAACAGAAACGTATAGGCTAGAATAGATAAATCAATGTCCAGCCCCTCCATGTCACATGTTTTTACCCTTTCCTTTGCCAAGTTACATCAAAGTCACAGGTAAATGAAGGTTGCTGACTTGGTCACATATGGGAGGGGATAGGTTGTGTAAGATGGAACGACTACAATGAGGGCAAGAAATGGGTGGGAGGCAAACAATGTGGGTGGGAATCTGAGAGAAGCAGAGGAGGGTCTAGTGACTATACTTAAAAGGAGAAATTGTTTTGGTGAACAATCATTGAAACCGAGATGTTCCACTAGCAAAAAAGCCTTGTTCACCATCTGCGAACAAATAGAAACATAGCCCTGAGGTGTGCCTGCAGCAGCAGGGCCATGATGTCTTTTCCAGCAAACCTTTTGGTGGTTTATCTGGCTATGATGGTGAGTTTTCCCTTATATTTATCTGATTACATCATTCCTCAGGCATTAATAAAATTGTAAGTTACCTTATTGGTATAAATGGTATTTTATACAATTTAAGATAAATTTAAGATACGAACTTGAAAGAAATGTAAAATACTTTGGATCATTTAAGTTAAAAGTGTGTTATTTGTAATACTAGCCATCAACACTAGCTATATATATATATATATATATATATATATATATATATATATATATATATATATATATATATATATATAGGCCTACTGTTGATATGTTTTATTTATTCATATCAAATTGTATACAAACAATATGAAATATTGTTTGAGTAGCAGTGGCCCCTCCCTGCTCTGAGGCCACTGCAGCAAGCTCTTATCATAGTGGACCTTCAAAATTATTTGCTTTATTTATCAAACCAGGAGAAAAAAAAAAAAGTTGTCAATTCGCAGTTTTGTTTTATACTTCCTTATAGTATTATTTTTATAGAATATTCAGATTTGTGCACCTTTATCTTAGTGAGTTCACTTTGATACACATGAAATATTGATGATGACTTTTTAATTAATATTGAGATAGGAAATATTTAATATTATATCAATGAAAGAATAAAGGCAAGTTTTAATGGTCAGGTGGTGGTTGGGCAGATGGAATAAGGAGGGATAGGACATCTCATGAAACATAACAAAAAATATTCTTTAATAAAAAAATAAAATAATTCCAAATCCATGAAAACAGAAAAACTCTTAGAATTTAGGAAACCACGTGGAACAAGAGACATGACAAAAAACAAAGAACTGACGAGGGAACAAGTGAAGTGAACTGGTATATATAGGGAGAAACTATTGAATGAGGTGGAAATATTGACAAGGAGGTTCAGGTGAGGGGAATGAAGTGATTGCAGCTGGGAGTGGCAGGATCTGTGAACTGAGGGAAAAGTCGAAAGACATCTTTTGGATGGGGAGAATAAAACAAGGAACGAAATAAAGAAAGACAGAACATGACAGTTGAACTATCAAATAAGCACATATAGGGCTATTAATTACTGTTCCTGCAGCTCTCTGGGGCAACCAGAGGTGGGGAGAGCCATGTGCGTGGTGTGTTGAGACGACAAAAAAGGAACTGGATTATCCCAGCGCAAAAACTCAGAGAAAATATGGACTACACGGATAGACTATATGTGACCAAGGTAGGGATCCATTTGTAATGATGATGTATGAGCTGTTTCTCTAATGCCAGGTTGAAAAAAAAGTTTTATTAAAGTCCAAATAGGTAAGATTGAGCCTCTCAAGACTAGAATACTGTCCAATTGTTGTTGTTTTTATTTTTATTAATGATCCACACAGATCTTCCTTTTTTGACATTGCTATTGGCTATTGCCAACTTTCTACTTGCTTTTGGTTCTTTATTTTCAAACAAGCCATTTTTATGTTATCCAATTCTGTAGTCACCAAAGTGACATGTGTGCCTGATCTCCAGATAAGGTCCGACATGGATGGCACCATGTACTACACTCTGTTGGGCCACGGGGCCAGTGAGGAGCCCTATAATCTGTTTGTTGTGGAAGAAACCACCGGGCAGGTCCGCATCTTTGACGTTCTCGACAGAGAGGAAAGAGCTTCTTACATTGTGAGTGCAATCCGATTATGTGAATCAATAATGTATGATCACTATATGACATGATTAAAGGGTTTAAAGGGTGGTTCAACTCTTCGGTTTTCACATATACTTTCTAAATCTCAAATTAATTGGTGCTGCAGTGCTGCCCATCTACTGCTGTGATCAAAACTCATTTCCCGCTAAAACTCATTTCCCATATGTTTTCGCTTGGAAATATAGCAGGCATTTACTTTCTCTGAGAATAGTTTGTCTTCTGTGCGACAGCTCACTGGAGTGACCCGATTCCGCAACGGGACTGTGGCCGAGAGGATCGAGCTGATGATTGAGGTGGAGGATGAGAACGACAACCCACCTGTTTTTGTGCCAGTGCCTGCAGCTAGAGTCATTGAGTCGAACCCAGCTGGTAGGGCCCTTACAAGTGTACCATACAGTCCATTACATGTCGATATATATATATATATATATATATATATATACATATTTTTAGAGCGTGTGTATTTCTTCTGTTCAATGATATCAATGAGCTGTCAAATAGGTTGGAGAGCGTAGGCATTGTGAAAAAACCGACCATGGCTGTTTCCTGACCATTAAATTCTAAAACGAGAGTCATACACACACACACCTACACACAAACACACACACACACACACACACACACACACACACTAACACACACACACACACACACACACACACACACACACACACACACACACACACACACACACACATCACACATCATCTCACCGGCAGATATTTCAGGCACATCTTTGTATATTTAATCAAAAGCTAGGTTCAGTCAGAACACATTGATTTTCACTCCAAACGTGTTGCTGCATGTGGTTGATGTGTAGGCTGTAGAGGTTTTCCAAATCATATTTTTTATTTCCTGCTTCCTTGCAGTAACACTGGTTTATTCAAAGCATAGCACAGCTTCAGTTTTGCTGTGAGCTTTGTTTACAGGTGTTACAAGGTTTAATTACGTTCCGAATTTGAATTCTGAGTAAGAGCGTATTTCATATCCGCCCATCATTTTGTATAGAGAAGCCCTTTTCTGTAAATTATAGTGCATTTGCTTAAAGCAAATCATTCAGTTTGGCTGCAGATTTTAAAACCTTGACTTGCATTACTGTAAGGCAAAATATTTCCATTTGTCCAAACAGGCACTCTGGTGGCCCAGCTGAACGCAACAGATGCTGACAAGATCAACACGCTCCACTCAAAGATTGCCTACAGCATTATAAAGCAAGAGCCCATAGACAGCTCCAACCATTTCTACATAGAAAGAGGCACAGGATTAATCTATGTCACAGATGCAACCTTAGACAGAGAGGTAGGCCAAACTTTCTCAAACTTTTCAAAGGTTCTATAAAGTCAGAAGGCCTTTTTCTAACTTATTTCATGAGGCATCTCCATAAACTGAATGTTAGGGCAGGAAAAAGTGGGAGGGTTGGCACGGTAGCAAGGGTAGAGCCAGCTTACTGTGGTTTACCATAGGGCAAAGCTAATGAATAAAAAACATTGTCAGCTAACGCCGGTGGAGGCAATTTGCGGTTAATACATAATATATCTATAATGTGCTATCCATTGGCGTCCCTAGGCTGTTTTATTCGCCTATATCCGGGGCTAAAGCCCCGGATATTATTTAATTAGACCCGAATATAATAAAAAAAGAAGAAAAAAAAAATAATGGTATATTTACTGGTAACTATGGAATGCAATAATTCAATTCAGTCTAGAAGTCATGAAATGATTCTAGTCACTGATGGTAGTTAGTTATTTTGAAAGAAACATTGGGATTCCAGGGACATCTCAAAATAAAGTAGGCTAGTCCTTCTGGCAAGAGAATAAACTGTTTAAAAACATAACCAGACTGTTTACCACCTCAAGGCAAGGCAAGGCAACTTTATTTATATAGCACTTTTCATACACAAGGCAGACTCAAAGTGCCTCAAGTAAATTAACCTATCCTATCCCCAGTCAGATCTTTATTTATATATATATATATATACATATATATATATATATATATATATATATATATATATATATATATATATATATATATATATATATATATATATATACATATATATATATATATATATATATATATATATATATATATATATATATATATATATATATATATATATATATATATATAACATAATATATACATATACATATATGTAAGGTCTGTCTCACTTGTATTTATTTTACTCTAAAATAACTTGAATGGAACTTTAGATGTTTGGGGATAAGCAGCACAGCAGTCAGGTTGCTATTTAAAGCTATAATAAACTGCGTATTTTGTTTATATAGGTTAGGCATTATGAAAATGTTGCATGCACAATAAGCATACAACATTTTCCTTTTCCCTCTGGGCTAAGCCCAGGATGTTTATGAAACCTAGAAATGCCCCTGGTGCTATCGTCAAGTCATTCAACTCAAGGTAACCAATTAAATCCACCATTCATTTTGTGTTGGCCCCATTAAGATATGAAATAGCATTGAGAGTGAATCATGATCAACATGACACATTTCCAAATAAAACAGGTCATTAGTGCATGACCAAATGTAGGATGAAGAATGTTGCCAATGTTCACTACATTTAAAAAAAAAAGTTTTACTTTTAATATGCAAGTCTGGGTTCAAGCAACACATGTGGCAGTTGGACATTGACCTATATGACACCAAAAAGGTCCTTCAATTCAATGTTTTTTTTTTCCTGTCATATATTTTTGTCTGCAGCGAGTGGGTTTCTATTCGTTGACCATCGAGGGAGCCGACATGGACGGAGCGCCGGGGGGGAATACCGCCACTGCCACGGTCAATATCAAGGTGACAGACATCAACGACAACATACCAACCTTAGAGGAAGATGAGGTTCAACCGCTTTTCTTACCTCTAGATTCATTAGATAAAAGGGATTGGGAGTTAGGATTTAGTGTAAAAGGAATGAATGTTGGTGCAGCCAAGTGTGCTTTCGAATTTAATTACTTTGCTGAAAAGGGTGCTAAATAAATTAGTTAAGAGTCAAATGTTGATTTGATTCTCTTTAAAGATTTTCTTCCCTTTTGTTTTGGTGTCTGCAGTACTCGTGCAGCATTGTTGAAAACGTAGCCCACATAGAGGTTATCAGACTGAAAGCGCTGGACCTTGATGAGGAAAACACAGAAAACTGGCTTGGTGTTTTTGATATTATCACTGGAAATTATGACAACATTTTTAGCATTAAAACTGATCCTGTAACCAACGAAGGAATTCTCTGGCTGGAAAAGGTAGTTATGCGCCTTTGAAAATGTGCAGACCATACATTATAATACTGTGCTAAATGCTTACAAACCGTACCCTATCCGTGATATACTATGTTACTGGGTCACATAATGATCCAATTGACAGCCAACTTGATCAACCAATGAAACAATTGAGTACACCATTGGCCAACAAGTGGCCTATCTAATACATATGTGTTATGCATATTTTGCTACCATGTTGAGAGCATACTTGCATTGATGTTGAAAAAACTTTCAAGTAAAATTACTATGCTACTATATATAAAATACAAAAAAATCAGATATATCTTTTACTCATCATATATTGTGTATATATTCCCACCCATTTCAAACATTACTGTATAATAACTTAATATTAACAGTGCAACCCGGCCAACCTGTTTATATCATTGGAAAGATGAGCTATATGATTTGCATTACAAAATATTATATTTTGTGTGTTTAAATGTGTGCAGTCAGTAATAACGTTTTTGGTATGGCCTTGCTTTGGTAACAGATTTTACAGTATTTATCAGGTTGCTACATTGAAGACCAATACATAGCCTTCGTGATTTTGAAGAGAGCCCTGATATTAAGCTTGGTGTGGTTGTGTCCAACAAGGCTTCACCTGCTGTTGGTTTGGGCGGCACTACAGAAGGGGGCGGGGGACTAGGAGTAGGTGAAGGACTGGAAGGAGAAGGTGGAGGAGGAGTGGGAGGAGCTGGAGAAGGAGAGGGTGAAGGAGAAGGACTAGGAGTAGGAGGAGGAGAGTCGGGTGTAGGGGTTGGCAATGTTGCAGGGGGAAAGGGTGACAGAGTAGGATGGGCAGACGGTGCTGTAGCAGCAAGTGGAGTCGGGGTTGGGGCTGGAGCATCCATTGGAACTATCACATCAATAAAAAAGAATAAGCCAAAGGTTAAAAGTTACCCAGTGAACATAGTAGTGGGAAATAAGCCAGAGGGGGCAGCCTTCACACCCAAAGTAAAGTCTCTGCAAGTCTCAGAGAACCCAGACTCAGATATATTGGCAGAAGTAATCGGCATCTACTCAGCTACTGATGAAGATTCTGGAAAGCCTGCAGAGAATGTCCAGTGAGTTGAACTGATTCCTTGGTGATCTATCACAGTAGGAGACAACTTTAGCTTGGATGGCATAAACTATTTGTTAGACACTGATTTACAGTAGATACATAAACGTACAATTAAGAATTACGAGATGATGGTGATTTGTTTTATTATTATTTATTTATGTTATTACAGGTATTCAGGAAAATATTTATATTTTTAAATGCTTCCCTTAAATACCACAGATATGCCAAAGGTGAGGACAAGGACAACTGGCTGACTGTCGACCCTGTGACAGCAGAGATTCGAATTAATAAGGTCCCAGACAGAGAATCCCCATTCTTGAACAATGGAACGTACTACGCTACAATACTTTGCTTGTCACATGGTAAGTTGACATGAAAGAATGTTACGAATGTTAAAAATGGAAAATATAGATTGCAACAACCCTTTGCCACTCACAAATGGTTCATCATGGTAAATAGTATCTTATGAAAGGGCCTCTTAGTGGATGGGCTTCAGATTCCACCTCTTTGCATGCATTACATCAGTTAATGGTATACAATAGGGCGATCAGGGCTTTTTATAAGATTTACTTGAACTGTTGATCATCAAACATCTCCCTGTTCTTACTTGTCTTATTCTAAGTGGTATTGGTGAAATTATTGAATTAGTTCCCCCTTTATTATTCCACCTTTGTGAGTTAAAGGTGAGGCACTAATCAGAAGTTACACACTGCCATTCATTTGCTTAAATTCCAACCTGGATGTAATCCACTAGACCTGAGAACTTGAGAGTAGAATGACCTTTGGCTGCTTGGCACCTTTAGCCATTGAAGTCGATTTGTGGTCCTCCATGGTCCAGTATAATATGTACCTGTACTTCCACTGTCAATAAAGGCTTATGTATTCACAACCTTGTTTACTTTTCACCAGCCTCAGTAGTTCCGCGGCTATTAAGACAATTGCACTGGACAAGCCGACAAGCAGTTATGTGACAGTTATTGCTCATATTTACTTGTAAGGCCCTTTTCTTTTGAAGTATTCAACAGTTCCTTGTTAAATCTGTGCTTCAACTTCAGACATATTTCATTCTTCAGACAGCAACCTGTTTTGCATTTGTCACAAAACTTGAAAGAAAGCTTTGAGGCCATTTTCCTCGGATTGGCTTTATTCTCAGACTCTAATATGATGCATGTTTTCCGTTGTGTGGCATCACTTTGTATCCTCTCCATGAGTTAACAGAGTTGTTTACCAAGCACAGATACTTGGTGAGATCATTACATTTGAGGGTTGGATGACAAACAAAAGTTTGGACACACAGACCATTAATGCTGACTTAAAGGGCTGTGTATTAACAAATGATTGTTGTTATTCATCTTTTTGCTGTTTACCTATAGATGTTCCCTCCAAGACAGCAACAGGGACCATAGCAATTCATGTGGCAGATGCCAACGACAATTGCCCCACATTGACCAAGAACCTGGAAGACATCTGCTCCAACACTCAGGTGGTTATAGTTACAGCAACGGACAACGATGCAGAGCCCAACGGTGGCCCATTTCTTTTCAGCATTGTACCTAAAGAAACCACAGGATTATGGGGTCTTGAACCACGCACTGGTAGGAACCCTCCATTTAAAATATGCTTTAGACTAAATCAATTATAGTTTTAATTGAATAAGCACAAATTACCATTAAAGGATTTGGAAGGCTTGCTAATACTTCAGATTAATTGTTGATATTTTCTGTGTCAAAAGTTAATTCAGCACATCAACTCAACCCCTTTCAGGGTGTTTGTTTTTTTCAAACAGAAATAAGCAGATACAACCTGTCCTGGATAGGTTGTTTTATGCAATAGACCCCACAAACAAATGCAGATGTTTTGATCATGTGTTTAATTGCCCATGCTCACAGACTTAGATCTAGAAGACACACAGTTTGAATTCTGATTGAATATTAGGGGTAGGGGGAAAAAATATGCAGAGCCCAGGTAAGACAAACAAAACTTATCTTCTATGAATTTCCAACTTCCAAAAATCCCCAAAACTTATTTTCGGGGATTTAAAATAAAGAAAAGAAAAAAAAAGATTAAAGAGAATATGTTTTTTTATTTGAACACGACTCTACTTTCGACACAGTGTATATGCACACCAATATACTGAATTGAGTATCGATTTTTAATAAGAAATTGTTTTGAATTAAGATTCTAATTTTGAATCGAATCATAAAGATTCCTAATGATATACACCTAGCATTTCAATATCACATGCATACATGTATTATCTAGACTGTTCAAGCAAATCGATTTGCTGTGTCCGTATGTCTGAGCATGCGCAGTGGCATGTAAACACAGAATCAACACTTTTAGATTATTCCGTTCTTTGGTGCTATTATTATAAACAACATATAGTCTGGGAGGTTTTCTATGCACTTACCTGTGTTAGATGAAATTAATATACAGCCATAAAGAGCTGCTAAACACTTGTTTGAATAGAATGGATGTCAATGGCTCACTAACTGCCCAATTTCAGAACATGTGCGAGAGAGGGGATGAGGTGGAAAGAATCATGGCTGATTAGCAGCTCGACATAGACAACGTCAACAATGAACCAGGGGTCTTAAAAGAGCGGCCAATACTCTAAGCAATTATGGCTGGTTCAGACTACATGATTCTCAGATATTCCTTCACGATTTAACCTGTCACACTATGTGATCACAGAGCCAGGAAATTGGGCCTTGTCTCGGCAGAAGACTGGCCAAACTACAAGATTCGAGGGTGCGATGCTCTAGAATCTTTAGGCCCTTTCCACACTAACCCGGGTAAATATAAAAACGCACATTCGTAATGAAATTAAACTATCGTTTTCATATCGTTTTCGGAATGTTTTGCATCCACATTCCACACTGAAATGATTTTGATACCAGTGGTTGTCATGGTTACGTGACTCCCGCCATGCCTCTCTGTTTATATTACAAGCGTGATCAGCTGTGATAGTTGCAGTTGATCAGCTGGCTAATCATTTTCACTCACAAGCAAAAGTATGGCTCAAGCAAAAAGTACAAAGGCGAGTTTTCTTTGTATCGTTCACGATACACGCAGCAACAAAGTGTAGATAACAATGGATCCCGAGTTCCTATAGGCATTATGATGGCGGTCCTCTGCGTAGTGCAGTAAAGTTTAGTAAGTAGATACGCGGCTCAGTTAGTAATACGGCCATACCACCCTGAACACGCCCGATCTCGTCTGATCTCGAAAGCTGAACAGGGTCGGGCCTGGTTAGTACTTGGATGGGGGACCGCCTGGGAGTACCAGGTGCCGTAAGTGGTGTCGGGTGGTGGCCAATAGGTGGCACTCTTCACTCTGGCCCCTTTCCTCATCAATCCCGATGCCCCAGTGCAGTGACGGGGACACTGTGCTGTGGAAGGTGCTGTCCTTCGGAGGAAATGTAAAACCGAGGTCTTGACTCACTGTGGTCATAAAAGATCCCAGGACACTTATCGCAAAGAGTAGGGGCTTCCCCGGTGTCATGGCCCAACCAGGCTAATTCGATCTGGCCCCCCTAATAATCCTCCTGTACATTTGGCTGACTCATTAATTCTCTCACTCTCAAGCTGGTGTGTGGTGAGTGTTCTGGCGCAGATTGGCTGGCGTGCACCACCCAAGTAGGTGCTACACACTGGTGGTGAGTTAGGTCCCCCCCTTCACTGTAAGCGTCTTTGGGCCATTGAAAAGCGCTACATAAATATTATGAATTATTATTAATAAAGATGCGCAGATGAGCTGTAATGTCATCCCGATTTTGAGTTGCGTGTTCCGCGTCCCAACAAAAGCCTGTCGGCTCGCTAAAATGTCCATGACCCCTGTTGTCAGCAAACTTAGCCAATGTAGTTTTATTCAAGCCTGATCATTAACTAAAAGCCACATAGAAAGAATAAAGCATCCAGCATATGATTTCAACAATGTGTGAGAACATACGCAGCAGGGCTGATCGCACAGTAGAATGCTTATGGAAAACGGACGAGCGCTGGGCGGAGATTTCCGAAGCAGGGAGATTATAGAAAATATGTCAAATTTGTCAGTTTGCCGTTTGTCTAGTCAATATGTTAACCTACTTATTATTTATTTATTTCAACCGCGATCCGCCCGCAATTCCTCCAAGTATTACTTTTTTTCACGCAATCCACCCAACCCGTGGATTATTCACGGTGTCCGCCAACCGCGCATCTCTACTAGTCTTTACTTTACTAGTTAGTTCTTTACTAGTTAGTAAACACTGCCTGTAAGCTCCATCTGTTCTCGGGATTCCCTCCATGTCAACAATGGATAGGTCATGCGATACCCCCAAATTTCTGGCATGCCAAACTTTCGTCGTGGCATTTTCGAACGTTGCAGGCTAAAAAATCGCATATCGCAAGCATGTCACATTACAAGACCTTGTCTCGTCGCTGACTTTTCAAAATCCTGTACGACTCGCAAATTTGTTTGCGACAAACGAATCGGGGCAAAATCGGGCTGAAATCATGTAGTCTGAACCAGCCATTAAGGGGAAGCATTACACTCAGCTACTTAATCATTTTAATAATCCCAAAATATTGGTTTACTGGTTAATTTAATTGTTGTTTATTGATTTATTGACGCATCACATGTCTTTTCATGATTTTAATGTTTATTCATGTTGCAAAATTTCTGGCGTTTTGCCAACATCGACCCAAGAAGCTTTTTTCTT
Source organism: Gadus morhua (assembly GCF_902167405.1). Classification (NCBI taxonomy): domain Eukaryota; kingdom Metazoa; phylum Chordata; class Actinopteri; order Gadiformes; family Gadidae; genus Gadus; species Gadus morhua. Next base: position 18,569,127 of record NC_044059.1, on the reverse strand, counting down.
ATCGCAGATACTAGCGCTACCCTGACGCCCTCTGAATCCATCTGGCCCGGCCGCTACACTGTAGGGCTCATGATCCGTGACAAGCAGGGGATGTCATGCCCCGATACCCAACTCCTGGATCTGAATGTGTGTTCTTGTATTGAGGAAAAAATATGTGTTGGTGGAAGTGCTGCCATCAGAGCTAAACCTTCATCGTTTAAATTTGGGCTCTCCGGAATAATGGTCCTGTTCCTCGGAGTTCTGCTTCTACTTTGTGAGTATAGCAGTCAAATAAAATCAGTGGCAATGAAAAAAAAATTACTAGAGTTGAGACGAGATGGTGGAAGCTGGAAATTTTGTTTGTGTAACCTATACAACTCATACAGCTCAGTCCAATATAAGAGACCTTTCCCCAAACGCAAATGAATGCTAATTGTTTCCGCAAAACAGAGCATGCTGGTGTAGAATGAAGGTGTATTATAGTGTTTCTCTCTTTTCTCGCTAATACTGACTTCCCAGGCAGCTAACCCTATTGAACTCCATTACAATTAACCTAAAGTAGTTTTAGATGTTTGGTTGCGTTCGCACCCGGTTGCATCTTGCCGCACATGTAGAGGACTTAATTTGGTTTACTGTTGTCCAGGTTAATAACTTGACACTGCCACTGGCTGAAAGATTTGGGCCATACTGTGTGTGTGTGTGTGTGTGTGTGTGTGTGTGTGTGTGTGTGTGTGTGTGTGTGTGTGTGTGTGTGTGTGTGTGTGTGTGTGTGTGTGTGTCTGCGGGAATCCTGCAAACAACACCAACGATTGTGCATAGTTATTTCTGCCAATGAAGTAGAAAATGCTGGACGGATAAAAATCTACATTAAATCTAAATCTAAAACATACATTAACAGGAATCAGAACCCAGAAATCAAAGTTTGGCCGAACCCTTAAAGTCATCAACCTGCTCGACTGAGGAAGGCTGCCCTCCCGATTCTGGCTGATCTAGAGTGCATTTGCTCCTGGCCACACACTGATCCTGTGGCCACACGCTCCTCCCACAGTCTACTTCCACTATTTCCAATCGCTCTTCACTTCATTCCCATCCTATTCACCTATTAATAGGGAACAACACACCCGCAAACTCCTCTCCTACTTCCCATGGTACCTCACCCCGTAGGCTCCTAGCTGTCCTCTTGGTCCAACAAAACACTATGCCCCCCTGCGACATAGACCCCGTCCGTAAAAGTAATCTGTTATTTTAGTAGATTCAGAAAGTGAGATGAATAAGTGTCGGCAACATGGTTCAACATGGAGTAACTAGCACTGGCATTTTTTGCTCACTCTGCAGTACATTGTTTTTGGTATTGTAGTATGTACTAAGGTTTTTCTATGTTTGGTGGCCATTTTGTTGCAGTTGTAGGTGTGACACTGATCACCTGTTTGTGTGGTGTGCCTGGGACCTTCACTGAACTTCCTTATGACACCAGAGAACATCTGATTGCCTACCACACAGAGGGCCAAGGAGAGGACAAGGTCAATACAAGTGCACTATTGAGACTTTTTCTTTTCCTTTTTTTTTCAAGTCAAAATTCTGTTTATCATCTGTATTATTTGTTAAGTTAACAATAACTAAATTTCAGATATGAACATGGTACTGTCGGTTGAACAGAAACAACATAACTAGATTGTCATGTGACAAACATTTCAAGTCTTAGATTTGATTCACTCAAATAAGTATTTTTACCAACATTATTAGCCAGATGAGTTTATCGAGGTAAACAGTGGTTTTATCTATTTTCTCTTTAACAAACAGAACCTTTCTTGTCTTGATTTACAGGATGTCCCTCCATTGAGCTCTCTGAGCCTGAAAACAGATGCCAGGCCTTTTGCCCACATGGCCAGAAACTATACATCCAATATAACGTTGAATACGACGACTGGCAACTACCAACTGGCCAATAGCATGAAATCTGTTCATAAGTCAAAGTCTTTAGGCAATTTGAAAATAGACAGAGGTAACAAAGAGACCCATCGGTGGGATATGACTTCATTTACAAAGGAAGATGAGAAGTCCTGTTGTGAAGGCATTGCCCTCTCAAATACGTATGTATATGAATACAACTCACAGGTGAGGGATTGCTATAGCCCAGCCACCCATTTTGATAATAGGTAAAAGGTAAACGTTGGTAAAAATACAGAAACATACCACATGGATTTATACATTATACATAGTAACAGGTATGTAACATTTTGTTGCCGTCTTTTCACAGAGGGCTAGCCATTCGCCTGATAGCCATTTTGCAAGTGACATGCCGTTGGTCTACGACTATGAAGGAAAAGGCTCTTCAGTTGGCTCTGTAGGCTGCTGCTTCAGCCTCCCGGAATATGACAATGACCTGAAGTTCCTAGACGACCTGGATTGGAAGTTCAAGACTTTGGCTGGAATGTGCTTACCAGAACCCCTGCATCCTCCAAATCCCCATAAAACTGTTCTCACACACATAACAGGGCAGCTCAAGGCTGAATCTAGGCAGGTTCAGCATAGGGCAGCTAGGCCTGAAGTCAAAGAGTTAAAAACAGTTAACACAAACAATGACATCATCACCAACAGCAACAGCACTAACTTTACACAATCGTCAACCGACAATACATGCTACATCACCACATCATCCACTGTCAAGAGCGCCGACTGCAACATCACATCATCCGCTGTCAAACACATCAACAGCAACAGCACTTACTTCAGAAAATCATCCGCCGTTTATCCGTCCTACGCATCGTCCACTCTCAAAAGCACTAGTAACACTGCTCCACCACCAGGCCCTCGGGCCGCTGTTAGCATGGCTGTGCTCCCTTCCGCCAATCAGCTAGTCATGGTACAACAGCAGCCCATCTTCTACTCCACCACTTCGATACCTGTGGCCTGCTTCATTCAACCACAGATCCAGTGCAATGCCCTGCTGGCAAAAGGGCCAACTGATGGAAGCTTGCCAAGTGTAGCACTATTCAACAGTAACCATCAACACATGGAGTATATCTCAGGTGGAAGACAGGCAGTGGGGGGTATTGACTTTGCCCAGAGCAACAGCAAGGAAAACAGATAGACACAAGGTCAGATCTAGCAGCCAAAGGCATGAGGATATCAGGCTTGTAGTAGATGTAGATCATGGGTATCAGTGCATGGCATCTTCCATGTCAATTGCCGGCAACTCATTGTATGGGTGTTAGATATTGATATTTTATTTTCCTTTACTGTAAAAACGTGATCGAAACTAGAAAATGCATTTCCTGCAGAAAATGCAGTGAGTTGAAAATATGTTTTAGTAAAGCAACATAGATGTTAAGAAATGTTAAATTGTGTGTGTGTGTGTGTGTGTGTGTGTGTGTGTGTGTGTGTGTGTGTGTGTGTGTGTGTGTGTGTGTGTGTGTGTGTGTGTGTGTGTGTGTGTGTGTGTGTGTGTGCAGGGACACAGCCACAGAAAATGTATGTTTGGTACATGAGGTCAAATAAAACAACCCTCAAAATAGTCATGCAGAAAATGATCTTACATTTATGTAGAACTTCAACTTCAAATAATCTTAAAATAACTTAAAGAACATCAACCTTACAGTCAACACCAGCTCGACTAAACATCATGAATCAAATCTCCTTATGACTGGTGCAGAGGTGTGAATGACTGGTGCAGTGGTTTGAATGAATCGAATTGCCCTCCCTCGTCCCTAATTACTATTGGACATTAGCGGCATTTACATGGACTCTTCTGTTCCGATTAGATTTCTAATTGGGATAGATCTTTTCCTATCATGCATCCGAATGTACTGTATATATGGCATGTACAAAATTGGTAAGCGTAAGTTCGTATGCATCTCACGCACAACTGTAATGTTGGTCTGGACTTATATGATATATGTAAGGGATAATGTTGTGCAGAACGCCGGTCATTATCGGGAAAATAAGCCCCAACAGGGTGAACCGGACCCTGATGCGAAGCGGAGGTGTCTTGCTTTGCCCTGAAGGGTATTATTTTCACCGGTCTATTATAATGTATAGACCGGCGACGTCCTATACATTATTACACTTATTACACGGCTCCTTATCAAAACGAAACAACATCTTCACACAGTGTGTCTTTTTACAATTACCATTCGTAGTGTTGATCAGTATGTATTCCGATTGAGGCATATATATGATCCTTTTCTATTCCGATTGAGCAGTTCTTCCACTTCTAATCTAATCAGATGTGTCCATGTATACGCGGCTTTTGTTTTTAGCATTTAGCTTCTACCGGGAGTACACCTGTAGAAAGCACCTAGCCTCTAGCCATATAAACGGGGGTCCCCACAGACAAACGCCCGATGTATAACAATGATATTTCCAATCGATTAATAATTTTAACCTATAACGTAACCGTTTAGGCTTGACATGATGTTTCTAGGTTCAATATTGACGTTGTTTAGGCTCTGCGACGTCTGCAATGGTTAGCTGTGTCTATGGTCATGCCTGGATTTCGTGGAAAGGAACGTTAAAAGGAAAGGAACGACAGGTTTTTGAAATGTAGTGGAGTAAAAAGTTAGATTTTCCCCTACGAAATATAGTTCAGTAAAAGTATAAAGTCTGACAAAATAATGATACTCAAGTAAAGTACTGATACGCTAAAAAGTAACTTAAGTACAGTAACAAATTACTTGTACTTTGTTACTGTCCACCACTGCCTGAGCTGCTATATGTGATGTGTTCTTTTCGATTTTCTAAAAAAAGGTTGACTTCTCCTGTTCTTTCGGATGGACTAGGACAGGCATCTCCAAACGGCGGACCGCGGTCCGGGTCCGGACCAAGTGACGGTCCTATCTGGACCACTGACCAATTTAAAATTATAAGAAAAAAAGAAAAGTTTATTTTTTTTATTTTTATGATTTCACTATACAAAGCATGATTATGTTAGTAAAATCATTTCTCACTGAAATACAAATTGAAAGGCAGAATAGTCTGTAGTACAGCATAAAAACAGCAAAAATCAATGATCTTCACAGAGCAAAGATCATGCACTGACAGAACTCCCCCCCTCCCTCCGTCTGTCACGGCATGTGCGTAATTGCGTCACTCAAAAAGTAGCCAATCAATTTTTTTGTTTACTGAAACAGCGATTTGGAATGAGAAAATGGCTTGCTCGAAAATAAGGAAAGTTGACCCGAAAACAGACATCTCAAAGATGAATGGACTGACCAATAAATGTTCATTCTCCCGCAAGGCAGTACAAAACCTTTGTTGGGTCTTTTATGTGTTGAAACCGTGGCGCTGATAAAAAGCGGGAATATTAAACGGCATTACGAATCCAAACACAGATCCTTGGAGGAAAAAGCATCCCCAGAAGTAAGAGCGTGGAAAATATCCGAGCTGAGAGCTCAGTATGAGAGGTCTATGCGTGTCTTCACACACTCATTTACAGGCCAGCAACATGCAAATGAATGCTCACTTAAGATTGCATGGATGTGGGGCAACATAAAAAAACTTTCAGTGACACGACTGTTGTGAAGGAGTGCTTGAACGCCGCTGCCGAGACGTTACTTGAAGGTAAACAAAGGGATGAATTGTGTGAAAAAATAAAGCAAATCCCAATGTGAGCTGCAACGACAACCAGAAAATCTGAAATGTTATCAGATGACGCACTGTCACAGCTTCATGCGGCTGTTCAGAGTGCCCCATCCTTAGCCATTGATGAGTCTTCAGATGTAACGGATAATGCCCAGCTTTTGGTTTATGTGCGATTGTTTCATCAAGACAAGAAAGATCTGTGAGGACCTGTTGGGTCTAACACCACTTGAGACACTGTTTTGCTTACTTGAAATGAAGGCCTAATGCTCTTTTTGTGTTTATTTGAAATGTAGGCCTGGTGTACCTGTTTTGCTTACTTGAAATGTAGGCCTAATGCATTTTGTGTTTATTTGAAGTGTAGGCCTAGTGTTCCTGTTCTGCTTACTTCACATGTAGGCCTTATGCACTTTTTATGTTTACTTGAATTGCAGGCCTAATGTATCTGTTTTGTTTACTTTAAATGTTAATATGCGTTACTTTGACTTACTAGTTTTTCATGGTTAAAAGTAAGCTATTTGGAAATTGAAAATAAATACATCTGAAAATATAAGGTAATATGCCGTGTTGATTGTATTTGACAAAAGAAGGCTATTAGGACGTGGTAGGTTCGGACCTTTCTTAGAAGGAATTTTTAGTAACTGGACCTTGTTCAATTTTAATTGAAGACCCCTGGACTAGGACAACGTATTTTTGTTGCGCACAACAGAAGTTTATGTTCGCATTGCTTCCGCAGAAAAATCTATTGCAAATGTTAATTTTATGCATACATTTTGTTTAACAGGATAATCAGGACAAGTAATACCACTGTTCGATTTTTCTTTGTTTCGATAATGATGCGACGGACAACTAGGGTGTTTATGTCTGCTTTGCTTCCGCCATATCAATTTGATACATACATTTTGTGATACAAGATAATCATGACATGACATTGAATCAATAAAGTAAAAGGAAGACAAATTTTATTTTCAAAAGACTACTGAAATGATGAGCATGGGGGTTGTAGACCTACAGGAAATGATGCAAACGCACCATTCCCGGGGTTACAGAATGAATAATACTTTATTTTGACTCAACAGATGAGTGGAAAGCAGGAAGACGTTGGAAAGAACAATGCAGGCAAGAAGAGAAAAGAACGAAGCAGCCACACATTTACATTCATATTTAGGGCATTTAGCAGACACTTTTATCCAAAACGACTTAAGTACATTTGTCATAAGAGGGTGAAAAAATATATCACTGTCGGTGCAGTAAGGATGTTCATAGCAAAAGCACCAATAATCGCTAGGTTAACCCATTCCCTATATGCAACAAAGGTAGCTAAGATGCTCCATAACAGTACTATAACTAAATTCGAAAACACAGTAATTGCGTACATTAAGTGTCAGGGCGTACAACATACAACAAGAAGGAGGGGTGGGACGGGATGGCTATGTAGAGGTGAGTCTTGACTGATCTGCGGTAGCTTGTGAGCGACTCTGCAGTTCTTGTAAATTGCAGTTAATTTCGTCTATAAGTTATGCCTCTTTAATTGTTGTACTTTTATTTGACGAGCACCACTCTTATTTTGTTACTCCCTGTTATCGAAGACGCTAGACTTCCTGCTCCTGTCTCGGCAAAAACCACATGCTCACGATGCTACAGAGTTGGTAAACATGCCAACGAACTATTAACATGTTGCATCCTGTGTTAAAACTTGTCAAAGGTTATTTTACTGTGGTTCGCTCCATGTTTTTTGCGTCATTGTATTTCTCGGGTAAGGACTGTAACCGCGAGGTGTGTGTGTGAGGAAGACGGGCTGCTAGCAGGCTGAGCTCAAACTTAGACCCTTGGAAGCAGAAGGAGGTAGTAGGAGACTAATGGTGTATTCATTGTAAAAAGATTGGTCCATTTATTTAAAACTGAGAGAAACTATCATTATTTTTATTTGAATAAGAGCTGCAACTCATAGCGGTTTAAAAACGGTACAATTCATAGCTTAAGTTTACTAAAAATGTATTTGTTCAAGTTTAAAATATGAACATGATTCCTATGTATTATTTACTGAAATCTGGCACTATGGCATTTGTATTTCTGTCCATTTTCATAGTTTTCATGGTGTCAGAAGGTGTTAAAATGCCAGTGGTGAAAGGAGGAGGGAATTAAAGTCGGAACACCAGTTGAAGCTCTCTGCATCCTATGTGGTAATTCCAAGTGGTCAGCTACAGTTCTTACATCAGCAGGGAGCTCGTTTCACCACTGCATTGACCACCTTGTATGCCAGTACCATCATCTTGAATCTGATACGAGCTACAACAGGGAGCCAATGGAGGTCCCGGAAGAGGGGGGTCACATGGGAGAATTTAGGTAGGTTGAACACAAGGCGCACTGCAGCGTTCTGGATACGCTGCAAAGGTTTAATCGCGCAGGCAGGGAGTCCAGCCAGGAGTGGCTTGCAGTAGTCGAGGAGCGAGATAACGAGCGCTTAGAACAGGAGTTGAGCTGCTTCCTTCGTGAGGAATGGCCGGATACTGCGGATGTTGCAGAGGGTAAATCTGCAGGATCGGGCCACCTTAATGATGTTTGCGGTACAGCACAACTGATTGTCCAGTACCACACTGAGGTTTCTGGCAGTTGGTGTTGGAGATACAGCGATGTTCTCGACAGTGACCAGTAGGTCCATGTGAGGGAACTCTTTCCCTGGCATTAGGAGGAGCTCAGTCTTGTTGAGCTTAAGCTTCAGGTGATGGGCAGTCGGCCAAGTGCTGACGTCTGCCAGACATTCTGAGATGCGTGTTGCAATCAGGGTGTTGTCAGAGGAGGTGAAAGAGGATGAATTGCTGAGTGCCATCAGCGTAGTAATGATAGGAAAACCGTGTGATGGAATTACAGAGCCCATGGATCTGGTATATTTGGAGAACAGAAAGGGTCCCAGTACAGAGCCTTGAGGGACACCAGTGTCAAGAGTGCAGGGTTTGGACAAGGAGCCATTCCACTTGACCTGATAGGTAGGATGATCTGGTGGTTCACGTGTTGAACGCCTCGGACAGGTCGAGAAGAATGAGAACCGATGAGAGGGATGAGGCTCTGGCAGCACGGAGTGATTCAGTCACCACAAGGAGAGCTGTCTCACTGGAGTGTGCAGTCTAGAAGCCTGACTGATGAGGGTCAAGCAGATTGTTTTGTGAGAGATAGAAGGACAGTTGGCTAGAGATGGCATGTTCCAGTGTTTTAGAAGGGAAAGAAAGAAGAGATACCGTTATGTAGTTCTGGATGTCGGCGGTGTCAAGGGTCGGTTACTTGAGGAGTGGCTATATTCTGGCAGTCTTGAAGGACGCCGGAACAAGGCCTGAAGTGAGGGGGGAGTTGATAAGGGCGTCGGGAAATAGCAGGATGTCGCTCGAGACGGCCAGGAGGAGTGAGGAGAGGATTAGGTCAAGGGGGCAGGTGGTGGCGTGGTTAGACGTAACTAGTCTGTTCATCTTCGGAGGAGAGAGGGATAAAGTGGGGAAAACAGGTGGGGTAGGGTGTGGGAGGATGGTGGCATTGGTAAAAGAGGAGCTTTACTTAGATAGAAACTCCATCAATAATCAGCAACACGCCCGGCTCAAAGTTATGACCTAGGGCTCAAGGACACTGCCAAGTGTCCTTGTTGTCCAGGTTCTGTAATAAGTAGGTCCCCTACTAATTTCCTGTAGGGATAGATTTATACTATGTAACCTAAAAAGTGTATTAAACCTAAATCCCCTGATTCATATAAAAGAGACCAGAGCTCTCTCTCTCACTCCGAGGTCATTATGTGCCAAAACATACAATAATAAGCCTTTCACACATGAACTCCGGATTAGCTCCAGAACTATCAATAATGCATATATTTAGACGGATCAACAATATCAACAGAAGAGTGGAAAGCAGAAATAGTTTAGAAAGTTTAATACAGGCAAGAAGAGAAAGGAGCAATGCAACTACACTCTGTGCTCCCGGTTGCATGATAGAAACACCTTCAACACATCAGCAACACACCCGATTCTCCAGACTTTACACTATGACAGTTGTGTTAACACATACATGCCCAGTGGGTTTAACCTGGAGATATCCGATTTACAGTGCATGTGTCAAATGTATTTATAAAAGGAACCTTTTGAATGGATTTCTTTCGGAAAATATTTGCGTCAAAATCTGTATGATATAGCCATTAGGATATTTAATTGCATAGAAAAGAATACAATTACGATTTTTAATTGTAACGGCAAAATTTGATTTTATTCAATATTTTTCAAAATAGATTCAGTATTATATTATGTGGTGTATTAGTTGTACTTGACATTTGTGTATTTACAATCATTAACATCAATCACATTAAAAAAGTGAACACTAAGGTTCCGTTTGAAATTCATTTTCTCAGACCCAGGGGGTACTACAACACCACTTTGGGTATGCCTGAAAGGTAACATCTCCAAACAACTTTCTCCAGAGCTGACTCTTGATAGGTCCAAGATTTTATGAAAACAAGCTTACTCCTCCCATAACTGCTGTTATGTAAAGAAGACGTTTTATGGATGAGTAAAGTAAAGCGACCGAGATGCCACAGGGAAGCTTGTCCTGTTTTAACTTGAAATGCATTCTTTTGTAATAGCACTTTCTTATGGTGGATTTTGTATGATCATACAATGAATTACAATAAATAATAAACAAAAAAAGATCAGCATAGGATTAATATTATTACTGCTATTCTGTACAACTAAACTTAATAAAACAAGAATAGTAACACTATGGTGTTGGGTATGACTTTTAATGTTTAGAAGAGAAAAATGTTTAGAAATCTATTCATGCTAATATCTATCGCCTTGCTATTTCTATGTCTATGTCTACCTATTCTTTGCTAAAACCCAACACTCTGAGTCCAAACCAAACACAATGAGTTGTCTGGTGTCAAGTCGTTTTTGCGCGAGTTAAAAGGTTTGAATGTGCTGGGGAACTAGCTTTGTATTGTTTGTATTGTAAACGCAAGTTTAAAAATATCTTTCCAAGATTTTTTGCAGTGGTCAAAAAAAAAAAAGAAGCTGATAGACATGTTGACCTCTGCAGTAAACTGTTTAACCTATACAAGTATGCACAACTTGTTGGAACTTGAACGCTGGGCCGAGTTAAGAAAAGAAGACTGCCTTTCGAAATTCAGACATCCTATACATAATGGTGGTGGTTTTATGAGCTGCGTGAGGCAAGTTCCCACGGCATACATTGGATTCCTCTAGGGTTTCCCACAGCACGGTACGAATTAGGCGGCCACCTAAGCAACACACGCCTGTCGCCTTAACTACAACGTCAAAAATATTGAATTGTAAATATTATACACAAGTATCAAATGATCTAAACTTCATTCACTCTGTGTATAGATGAAGCTGCAGGGCAAAAGTCTGATAGCCTGCATGAAAATAAGCATAAATGGTCCACCTTTAAAAGAGTGCATCCAGGCATCTGTCTTCAAGGCAAATACATAAAATACATCATAATACTAACAGATAAATAATAGATGATTTCTAAACTATGATTTGCACATACATTTTTTGTTGTTGGCATATCATTTTGAATCATGCAGATGATCGAAAGAGCCGAGCCTCAAAGTGTCATGGCTCGAGGCCATCGCGTTGCACCTGTTACACCAGCGACACACCTTCTCGAAGCATGCAGGGGTGTTCCATGGAACGATGAAGGGAGTGGTGGGAAGGGGGGGATGGGGGATTGAACGGGGTGGGTTAATACTTTAGGGGGCTGTACGTTAGGAGTGGTTGGAGCCTCTCAAAGGAGGAGGCCAAGGTTTACATAGGTGTGTCTTAACTTAAGGTGACATTTATTTAAGGGTTTAGATGCCACTCTTTGTGACCATCCCCCAGAACACACAAACAGGATTCTGCAGAGCCGCTGCACCTAAAAGCAGCGGAGAGAAGGACTGGAGTGGTGGATGTTAAGTTGTTATGCACAGGACGATGGCGAGAGTGTTTGGCTTGCTGTTTCTGTTATTCCTAGCCGTGGTAAGTACACATACACGCACAAACAAGCACAAAGATGCAGACATGCACGCCCACACGGACACGCATGTGCACACACACACACACACACATACACACACGCACAGACTTAAACGTCTTAACATGGAATGAAGCCAGTGAAAGAGCAAATGTTGTGTATTGTCAATGGTGTTAAAGGATAATGGTAGAGATTAGGGATTGCATGGGTGTTAGAGTTACATACAAAGTGTCAATGGCCATGATGCTATTGTGTTAAGAAAAGGATTACTAGTAAATGTGTTTGTGATTTAATTTGAAAAATATAGATTTTGAACGAACAGACAAAAAAAGGGCAATTCCACTAGATGAGGGAACATAACTTTTTGTCTGCATTGAAAAAAATATCAAGCATTTTCCTGATACTGCTTCAGTTGTTGTTGAAGTAACTAGTTGAACCATCATAGATTTACATATTATAATGTCACAGACTTCTAGTCTCACATTAAAGGGTAAAGGTATAACCCCACTGATGAATTTCCGACTGGGAAAACAGTATTTTCTCAGTCAGCTAATAACCTTTGCATACGAGTTGTCTTTATCAAACTTATCTAAACCCAAAAACAAAGACTAAAGTTAACTCCTTGATTTTTAGGAGTACAAATAAACCTATGACATTGCAGTAAAACCTTCCGAAAAAGTATTTGCTGTGTTTATTATGTGTTTTATTATAAATCATTGGGCTGTACAGGCTAAATGGAACTATGTGGAGTGGCAATACAAAGCATCATGAATGTTTGCGAAAGTTGTACACTGTGTTCTAAAATTTTCAACACCTGTCAAAGTCTGAAACCCCAAGGCAGAATATTGCCTGAGTAGTTTTCCTCCGTCTCTATGCTTGATTCACTGTCGGCAAGGAAGAGAGTCCATAATTCTGTGCCTTCCAGCCTCAGAATTTTGGCATTACATTTTCCCGTCATGCAATTTAATTGAAAATTGTGTTTTCATCAAATTTACCAGCATTGTAAACCATGGTAAACCCATGAAAAAAGCCATCTTAACCCATTAATCACATCATGATGTCCATTTCATGTATGATATATAATTATCTTAACCCGAAGGATAGTTCTCTTAAGATAAACCATTGCCTAAAATAATCTATCATAAATAAAAGGAGAAGGAAGCTGAGGAATGAATGCAGAAGGAGCACAACAAGTGTTACGGAAGTTCCATGGTTTTTGTTGCATTTGAGCAGTGGCGTCATTAGGCTGTATTATTCGGGGCTAAAGCCCCGGATATTATTTAATTAGCCCTGAATATAATCTTTGGGTAAAAAAACTATGGAATGCATTAATTCAATTAATTCAATCATGATGAAATGATTCTAGTCAATAATGGTAGTTGGTAATTTAGAAAGAAACATGGGGATTCCAGTGACATCTCAAAATAAAGTAGCCTAGTCCTTCCTTCTGGCAAGAGAATAAACTCTGGCCAGTCTGGTTATGTTTAAAATCATAACCAGACTGTTTACCACCTCAAGGGAATTAACCTATCCTATCCCCAGTCAGATCCATATATATATATATATATATATATATATATGTATGGTCTGTCTCACTTGCATTCACATGCACTTTTTTTATTCTATAAAAAAATTATATAGGGTATTCCAGAATATCGGACATTTGGAATATCTTCCGGACGTTATTCACTAATAATTAAATAATCACCAAAAGTCCACATTTAAACGACAAACGACACAAACTAAGTTGCTTCAATAAATGCCATTTATTAAATTAGCCTAGGTAAAAAACACTAGAACTGCAAGCAGTTATGCAGGGGTCCAAGAAGTGTGCATTTCGCCGGCACAACGCAACAAGAAATGTGCGTTTCGCCGGCACAACGCGAAGCATGTGTTTAAAACGCTACCCTGAACCTGTGGATACAAAGGATTTGACTGTGGTAGGAGTAGCGAGAAGTCAGTGTAGCGTTTTCTCGGCGAAATTCTGTAGAAGATATACAATTCCCTCGTTTATTGCGCCCCCTAATGGCGGAATTTTCCGAATTTTTTAACGGACGACATTAAGGTTGGCACCAACATGTGTGTAAAATTTGGACTCGATCCGATGTCTAATTTTGGATTTCTTTGGATTTTTGTTATTCCACGTCTAATTTAGCTCATAAACCAATATTCAAAACGCTACCGTTTCGTCGTCGAAGGTCGGATAATTTCTTTGCGCGTGCGTCTGAAGATGTCGTGTGCAAAGTTTGGTGTCGATTGGTCAAGAAATGTGGGAGGAGTAGGGAAAAAACAGTTTTGCGGTTTTCGCGATTTAGCGAAAAATATTCATAGACGCAAATGGGCATGGCCTGGGCCAACAGATGCAGCAGACTCCAGTGCATCTGTGGGTATAAGGTTTTGGACTGTGGGAGGTTCGGTGTGGGAGTTATAGCCCCAAACGCGTATTCCTTGGTATAGCGCCACCTAGTGGCCGGCATGTCTGGATTTTGTCGTCTGCCGTCACCTCACGGACCTGGATCTAGTCAAGCAATTGGCGTGTCGGCACCATTTACGGTTTGGGCTGTGGGCACACTTTTAGGTGCTGGAATAAAAATCCTTACAAAAACAATAGGGATCCAACCTGTTGGCTTGGACCCCTAACAACCTGTTGGCTTGGACCCCTAATAACAGTCATTCTGGGCAAAATTGGTAAACGGGTAAAAAATAATTAATTCGATAATTGCAATTCTTGCAGGTTACTTTCGGCGCAACTTCATGGCATGGAAGTGCTCCGCTGCTCGCGAAAAGTTGAAGTCTTTCAACCCCGGCCCATGGCTCGATATGCGCATCAGCCTCGTCACCTTTTCCTCAGCTAGGCGGTTTCCGATAGATGTTTTAATCCTGTTTTGGAGAGAAAAGCACGAGTTGAAATGTTTCAACTTTGACGTGAATTTCGCGTGATGACAGCCAAACAGCGTTCAATAGCGTGGCCACTGAGCGACATGTGTATGCATGTGCGGGTGCACTGTGCGCGTTCATGAATGCACGTTCGTGTTTGCCTCCCTGGTGAGCTCGGCCAGGAACCGCTACTGGTTTTCATATGATACTGATTAATTCATACATAAATGCGATCTTCTTTCTTGTTTTTCTCGGACATGCGGGCATTTTATTATACCGGCCATGTGTGCGTGCAATCGGCCATGTCCTGCTATAGCCGGCTAACGTGAACACTGACTCTGATATAACTTGAATGGAACTTTAGATGTTAGGGGATAAGCAACACAATAGTCAGGTAGCTATTTAAGCTATAATAAACTGCGTATTTTGTTTATTTAGGTTAAGCATTCTGAAAAAAATTGCATGCACAATATAGCATACAAAAAATGTGTCGCACATTTTCATTTTCCCTCTGGGTTAAGCCCGGATGATAATGAAACCTAGAAACGCCCCATTCTAAACTACTCTTGTAAATCCAAAGTGGTGTATTATTATCTTCCAGATTCTAGGAACTAATGCCGAGGCAAGTAAAAAAAGAAGGAGGAAGAGGGAGTGGATCCTTCCTCCTGCTATGCTTATGGAAGGAAAGGACTACACTAACAGAGAATATATTGCCAAGGTAAATACATGGACATGCTCAGCTTTGGCTGAATCTCCTCACTGACTTTAGATCACTTACTTTTCCAGCAATATGAATTACCCCCCCCCCCCCCCCCCGCTTGTTCATACTGTTATATACTAAAAGCTAATATTTGGTCAACCAGATCCGCTCAGACATGGACGTAAGAGACAAAGTGGAATACTCTCTTACTGGAGAAGGAGCTGACAAGCCACCCTATAACCGGTTCACTGTAGACGCAGCCACCGGCTTTGTACGCATCCATGATATCTTGGACCGAGAGGAAAGAGCGTGCTACAATGTAAGTTCAACTGGGATCAATCAACCAAAAGACTGAGCCTGAATTTCAGAAAAGTACAACATTGTGATTATTTAAATATATATGAATATTAACTGAAATCTGATTCAAGGCAAAAAACTGGACAAATAACTTAGTTTTAAAAGTAAATTATTATTATTATTTCTGCCAGAAACCAGAAACCACACAGAAGCTCAATCAATGCCTAAATCAATTTTTCCATGAGAAACAAGCCTTAGATCATCATATTTCTAATCTCTACCTTCAGGCTTACATTGTTTCATTTATAAACGTGCCATTTTACAGCTTTTAGGAATAGCCAAGTACAGAAACGGGAGCGAGGCTGAAGATCACATCCCACTGAGGGTCATTGTTGGGGATGTGAACGACAATGAGCCAACTATAAGGTTGCATGAAGGCAACACCACAGAATCCAGTGAAAAAGGTACAGCTGAACTCTACTTCAATCATTCATCATTAAGAAAGCTAGCTGAAGTTTCACTTATGACAAAAAAAATTGAATATTCTTTCTTTCTTTCATGTTTATTTTGAATATGTAGACAAAACAAAAAGAACAAATTTTGCCAATTACACAATAAAGCCAATCAAGAATGAATAACAAAAAACAAAAATAATAATAGTAATAGCAAAAATAAAAAGCAAAAAGAAACAAGAAATAAAAATAAACATTAATGTAAACATATCCGAAAACGAGTGAGAAGAAGTAAAAACTTATGTACTCCCACCCCTCTTATTACTTACTCTGTATGTTTAATAATGATAATAATAATAAAAATAAATGAATATAAAAATGTTATGTTATATAAATAAATATATACATGTAAGTATGTACATAATATATATATATAAAACATACATTTAACAAGTAACAGTATGAATGTGACACAACAGCGTGTATACACAGTATACCTATACATACATACACAAACCTACTGACTCTTAGTGCAGTTCACTATATCCTGTGAACACTCAATTTTTGTACATTCTTTTAAAAACATTGATGCTTGGACATTGCTTATGTACTTCGCTCAGATTGTTCCACAACTTGACACCTGTGATGGAAATGCGAAAACTTTTCATGGTGGAATTACTCATCTGAATTTTGAAAGTGAATTCTCTCCTCAAATTATGCCCCCCCTCACGTTCACTAAACAAGTTTTGAATGTTCAATGGTAACAAATGGTACCTAGCCCTGTACATAGTTATTGCTGTTTGATATGAGACAATGTCTGTGAATTTTAATAATTTAGACTGTAGAAATAGTGGATTGGTATGTTCCAGATAGCCGACCCTGTGAATGATCCTTACCGCTCTTTTGGTAAAATTATTAGTGACTGTAATGAACTTTTGAAACTGTTTCCGTCTGTCCAAATAGCTTTTTATCCAGTCTATTGCCATGCCTCTTATACCAATTTTTTACAGTTTATTAATTAATATATTGTGATTGATAGTGTCAAAAGCTTTTCTGAGGTCAATGAAGATGCCAATTGCCTATTGATGATTATCAATTGCGTCTGTGATTCTTTCAATGGATTCCATTAATGCCTGAGAAGTTGATCTTTTAGTTCTAAAAGCATATTGACTCTCTGAGAGTACATTATGTCTTTCCAGGGATTAATCTAATCTGCTATTAAATAGTTTCTCCAGTATTTTTGAAAATTTAGGCAGTAGTGAGACAGGTCTGTAGTTTGTGAAGAGGTGTTTGCTCCCATTTTTATACAGTGGAATGACCTTTGCTATTTTCATTTGATTTGGAAATGAACCGGTTTGAAATGATAAATTGCATATGTGAGTAAGTGGCTTAGGAATCCCCTCAATGACCAGTTTGACCAGTGACATGTCAATATCATTCAAATCTGTTGATTGTTTATTTTTACAGTTTTTTACTATGTCCAATATTTCCTTCTCTTTATATATACTTGACAAGTGTCCTGCAAATAATATAATTTACAAACACATCCCTCCATTCATTGTAGGAACATTTATCATGCAAGTGGAAGGTGAAGATGCTGACGAAGAGGGAACTGTTAATGCTAAAATGGCCTATGCAATAATAAACCAAGAACCCAAAGGCCATGGGAATATGTTCAATATAGACAGGCATACAGGCAAATTATACGTCAAAGAGCCTACATTGGACAGAGAGGTAAGTGGCAGATGTATCAGACTGACGATGCCGTCAAAAAAAACATTACATTTTTTGCTGCAATCATGGGCTCTATTAAAAGTTGCAATGTCTAAAATTGAGCCCCTCCCAGTAAGTGCAGGAGACTTACAGAAGTTAAAAACTCAATAACATTGTTCTGTCCAATCTTACTGCAGCACAGCTGTGAGAGGTGAAGTAACGTAGCTCTGATGACTCAGTGGCGTGAGATGGTGGGGTTTTAGGAGATTCTTATACATATTTCTACAATTTATCAGATGTGGTTTTACTGATACAATTATTGTTACCCCTATCAATCAGCATTTCCTACAGATGTATCCAGGGAATATTTTGCCACGAGCATGTTCGATAGCTTCTAGTAGGCTACTATAATAACACAATTTTCATCTGTAATCTCTCGTGCAAAGTGGTAGTTGAGATGTCCCTGGAATCCCCATGTTTCTTTCTAAATTACCAAACTACAGAATCAACTATTTGGTCTTTGATGAAACAGGTATTTTGAGATGATGCAGAGAAGTAGATATTTTGGTATAATTAATCTTGTGCCTCTTCCCCTGCCAGACGATTGACTTCTATACACTCACTATAGAGGCAACTGATATGGGTGGGGCTAAAGATGGGAATAAAGGGACAGGATCCGTAAAGATCAAGGTGTTGGACATCAATGACAATGTGCCCGAATTGGAGCAAGAGGAGGTCAGAGGCACCGATATATGCATTATATCATATATACACACATATGTGTATATATATATATATATATATATATATATATACACACACACACACACACACACACACACACACACACACACACACACACACATATATATATATATATATATATATATATATATATATATATATATATATACACATATAAATATATATCCATACAAAAATATCCATAAATATACATACACACACATATACATAGATAGATATATACATATACACACACACACACTGACATCCTCACAAATCCCTGAGGCAGCTGATCTACACTTTAAGTAATCGCAAATCAACAATTTGCTATTTACAAGAGGACATTCAATTACCTTCAAGTAAATTAGACTGTTTATTACTATTACAATAGCAATTACTATATTGGTTTTAGCATTATATTTTAGATGTAACATTAGTGTATGGTATCTTTATTTCTTTAGCTGCTAATGCTTGATTTTGTTTGTCATGTTGTAACTATATGACGTATTTTTGTCCACAGTATGATGGTACAGTGGACGAGAATGTTGCTGATGTTGTTGTGATGAGAATCAAAGCCATAGATAAAGATTTGGAGCACACAGGCAACTGGCTGGCGGTATTTAATATCATCCAGGGAAACGAAGATGGCCTCTTCTCAATTGAAACAGATAACAAAACGAACGAGGGTATCCTTAAACTGATAAAGGTATTCCAAACCATGCAGCAATTCAAATCTAATCAGTTTAAGTTTCAACACATTGCTAGTATTAGTGTATGAGTGCTTGTTAACTAGTAGAATTTGCCTTGTTTTGATACACTTTTTTCAATTGGCTTGTCTCTTATGCCTTTTTATTGTACAGTCTGTGGACTTTGAAGAACTCCAGAAGCTCGAGCTGGGATTGAATATTTCGAATGTGAACCCTTTCATCAGTGGCATTCATGCCGTATCTATGGAGGTGCCAGTGGAGATTGGGGCTGGTGGACCAGTTGCTGCTGGTGCTGGGGCTGGTGCTGGGGCTGGTGCTGGGGCTGGTGCTGGGGCTGGTGCTGGGGCCGGGGCCGGGGCCGGGGCCGGGGCCGGGGCCGGGGCCGGGGCCGGGGCTGGAGTGGGCTTAGGTGCAGATTTAGATGTAGATTTGGGTGTGGATATAGGACTAGATATTGGACTCAATCCTGATTTGGGACTTGGACTGAAACCAGGACCAGGGCTTGGACTAGGACTAGGACCAGGACCAGGGCTTGGACTAGGACTAGGACCAGGACCAGGACCAGGGCTTGGAGTTGGGATAGGGCTCAAACCTGGGGGAAAACCTAGGCCCAAAAAGAAAAAACCAAAGAGCTATCCAGTTAAGATCTCCGTCAACAATATGCCTGAGACCCCCGTTTTCAAACCCAGCACAAAGCTAGTTCCTGTGTCAGAGGACCCCAATTTGATGACAGAGGACGGAGTGATTGTAGCGTACCCTGCCACTGATCCAGACACAGGGAAAAATGCTGAAAATGTCAGGTAATTTAAATTCATACATGCAACTTCCTTCAATCAATTTATCCATCTACCAGTCATTGCCAATAACTTTTCCCCCATTTATTTACTTTTCTTTTTGTTGTTGCAAGAAAAAAAAAAAAAAAAAAAATATATATATATATATATATATATATATTAGTGCTTTCAGTTAAACGCGTTATTAACGGCATTAACGCAAACCAATTTTAACGGAGTTAATTTTTTTATCGCGCGATTAACGCAATTTATATATTATATATTATTTTTTTCTTTGGCTCAAAAAAAAAAGAAACAGTAGCCTGACTGCTATGTTCAAGGCAGTATGTTTGTACGTTCATCGTTTAATTGCACAATGGGCTATTTTTTTGTATCGTCCTGTTTTGATCAGTATATGCCAATGTTGTTATCAATAAAAAAACATTTGCACAAGGCAAGCCGATGCACTTCTCCATGTTGATAAGAGCATTAAAATGAGAAAAATTAATTGGACAAAGAAATCAAGGGATATTTAGCATAAAAATCTTTTTGCGAGTTAACTACGGCATTATTATAAGCGATTAAATATTTTAATCGCTTGACAGCACTAATATATATATATATACTAGAGCTGTCAAGCGATTAAAATATTTAATCGCGATTAATCGCATTAATGCCATAGTTAACTCTAATTAATCGCGATTAATCGCGAATTATTTTTCTATGCTAAATATCCCTTGATTTTTTTGTCCCATAATTCTTCTCATTTTAATTCTCTTATCAACATGGTGAAGTGCATCGGCTTGCCTTGTGCAGATGATTTTTTATTGATAACAACATTGGCATATACACTGATCAAAACAGGACAATACAAATGCAATGTTCCATTCATTCATTATCATTCAAACGCAGAGGCTAGGCATTGACACACGGCTATTGCTGACCCGATTAGGAGAGCTTGGTCTAGATCCTGCCCATATTGTTGGGCAGGATGAAGTAGGATAGGCAGGGTTCGAGTTATGATTCCATCTCTGTGGGGGTCTCTTAAAGTTGTTGACGGGGGGGGGAGACCTTACCGGCCTTGCGCTGAGTTGTTGACGGGGGGCAAGTTAACCCCACTTATCCAAACAACTACCAAAAGGCAGACAAAGCCCCTTTGGTCAACATGCAACCTAACTATAGTAACTGAAGTAATGGACACTATTTTATTTTACTCAAACAAAGATACCTGCATAATAACAATAAGGCAGTGGTTCCAAACACAACATTGAATTGAATTAAATTAAATTCAATTTAATTTGTATAGCCCTTAACCACCATTACAGTCTCAAAGGGCTTAACAGGCCAAATATTTATGACTCCCCCCTGACCCAAACCCCGATACATTATTAACTATCGCCATGCCCATTCAAAATATGCCTGTTCAAAACATGCCTGTTCGGAACAGGCCTGTTGCATGGCCGCCTGTATTGCTGCTGTCAGCTTTCTCGAGGACAGCTCATCAAAACGTCACGCTTGACAATGCTCTTTCTTGGGTCCTCAGCCACACACCCGCCAAGTGTGAAGTCAATCGGATGAAAGATTGTATAGAAAATCTAAAGACAGAGTGACAGTCATACAGAGACTCAGAGATAAAGTTCAAGGCTTTCTAACGTAACCATTAATAGTCAACTACATTCTCACCTTCGCTTTGATATCTTTGAAATCTCTTGGCATTCACCCTGGAATACACAAGCCAATCTCTAGGGGTACACATGGAATGGATAAATGTGCAAAAGGAATTATGTCTATCTGTATGTTAAAAAGGATGTAGTCTAATCGGCAGATTGTTGCAAGAGCAATGTATTTCAAACAGATGCTCATGGCAATTTGGAATGACAGCACTAGAAATTTGAAGAAAATACAGAAAATGACAAAACATAACATACAAAAAATAAATAAATGTCCTATATTACTCAACTGTAAAACTCTTTCCTTTAGATATGCCAAAATCTATGATCCAGACAATTGGGTATCAATTGATGGAGAAACTGCTGAGATCAGACTCAACAAAGTCCCAGACAGAGAGTCAAAGTTTATAGTCAATGGAAGCTACGTTGCCAAGATACTCTGCATGACCCAAGGTAACGTGTTTTCCATCTAATTCAAATAAAGATTTGCTAGGCTAAACTAATTCTATGATATTTCTCGTATCACTATCATGTTTCAAATACCAAGATTTGTAATAGGTGCAGTAAATGTGTGAACATTTCCTGCAAACTAACTAACTCATTATTTTAGAGTTCAGATGGTGTTTACTTGCCAAAATAGTTAACTACCTCTAACATCAAAAAGACTGTTAGATTCAACCAGTTGTACTTTCAGTGTAACATAAACTTGGATTTAGGATTAAAATCAATTGTGCAAAAATTGTGTATGTCATATTAAAAGTAATGAATAAAAACTATTAACTATAATAACTGTGATTCTACAGACAACCCATCTAAGACATCAACCGGAACGATAGCTATTCATGTGTTCGATTCAAATGACC
Source organism: Gadus morhua (assembly GCF_902167405.1). NCBI lineage: Eukaryota > Metazoa > Chordata > Actinopteri > Gadiformes > Gadidae > Gadus > Gadus morhua. The sequence goes on along the minus strand of NC_044059.1, from coordinate 18,546,769 downwards.
ACTGCCCTACGCTGACAACCAGAAAAGATTCTGTGTGCTCTGATGAAAAGACGGTATACATCACCGGCTTTGATGAGGACGTGAAGCCCAATGGGGCTCCTCTGAGCTTTAGAATTGTCCCTGAAGGAACGCGTGGCGATTGGGACATTGAAATAATCAACGGTAAGTACACTTCAAGTCAAGTCAAGTAAATTATGTCCTGCCACTTTAACCATGGTTGTGGTCTCAATTGGCTTTACAATGCACTCCCCTAATCATGTTCCTCCGAAGAGCAAAGAAAAACTCCCTTGCCCTGCATGTTATACTACAAAACCATATTTGTATAGTTTCCATAAAGTTAGACACTGATGGTTGGATATTCAACTTATGGTTGAATATGATTAGGAAATGAAATCATTTGTGACTCAGAAGCCTGACCAAGACCTATACTAGAAACCCAGCATAGGTATCAGAGCCTACACTTAAGTGTATGCTTTAAGTGAAAATGGAATGGCGCCAAAACATGTTCGGACAGGTCTCAGTATGTTACCAATTTATCGTGGGAAATCAGGCTTATAGATAAGACTAGTTGATTGCGTGGCTGTTACACATTGACAATGTTTATAGATCGGTTAAATATCACATTGGCCTAGAGCAAAAAAAAATTTAATTTGTCTCTGACATGCTATGTCAATACACAGCATGTATGGACATTTCAAAAGATATGACGTAAATAAGCACAAATAGATCATGTGCGTTCTTACTATAGGGGGAAGGGATACAGTACTTTAGAGGCACTGGCTAAAATGTTTGACTACAAGACAAATGTTAAGGGTCTGATTTCCAAAGTGCACAGAACAGCTGTAGTCATGAGTAATCATGAATCATAATATATTGTAGGACCCTTCTTGACGGCAAAGTGTTTAATAGTGCATGATCGTGGGAGGACACACTGGGACCATTGGCCAAGCATCTTCAAATAGACAATGAGGAGGATTAGAAAAAAACATTCCCTTTGGGAGCAGTAACAGCAAAGGATTTGAGGTTGGATTTTATTCTGGCTACAAAAAGGTGAGGGAAGTGACCATCATGGATAGTTAAGGATAAGCTTCCATAGGGGAAGAGGACATTTCTGCAAATATGCCAGAAAACTTGCCAGACAAGAATCAACAAAATTAAATAGTTCAAGGCTGCTTAAATTTGAGGTTACAGTGGCAATGCAAATGTTTACTAACGTAACGCCTTTAAGTTGGAAAGAGAAGAAAAAAAAAACTATCTCTAGGCACAAGGCTAATTGAAAGGGCCTTCTTGGGATCGATATTTCCACAAGAGGTAAGACGCCCTAACCTCTCTTTGCTCTTTACTGAATCGTTCATGTCGGTTCTCTCCTTCTCTGCAGAGACCACCGCAGCACTCCACTCCCATGAGTGGCTTTGGCCCGGGGTCTACAAGCTTGAGGTGGAGGTAGCAGATGAGCAGGGCCTATCCTGCCCTGACAATGAGGAATTTGAGCTGGAGGTCTGCACCTGTGGACCATCGCAGCATTGTGTGCCAAAAACAGCAGAAAGAATTGGCCAGACCACATCCACACAGCTCTCTGCCCCAGCACTCGGACTACTTCTTTCTGTTATGTGTCTGCTTCTGTGTGAGTGAACCAAGTGCATTTGTCCTATTTATCATGGGAGAATAACTTTCAATACACAGAAAGAGATTTGAGGCTTGTTTTAACATCCGCTGGAAAAATGGAACATTCATCGATGAAAGACAATAGTGTGCTGTAGGGAGGGAATATTTTTTTCACAATTCAAGCGAACCTTAGAGAGCGAGAGAGAGCGAGAGAGAGCGAGAGAGAGAGCGAGAGCTTCTCTTGAATGATTCTCTCAAACCGAAACCACATAAGTTACATTTATACAGATTTATTAGACATTAAAAACATAAATATTTATTAGAGTTAGCGCTTTAAAAAGTTAGCTCTTTAGAAAAAAACAGTCCTTATAGCTGGAGATAACTAAAATTAATTACATTGCTGGAACATTATCTCATTAAATTGTCTTCTTTGCAGTCATCCCTTTATTGCTCCTGTTCTGCCAGTGTGGTGGCGCAAACTATATCTTCCCCGAACAATTTGCCGACCTACCATTTGACGCAAAAGAGCACCTCATATCCTATCATACAGAGGGAAAAGGCGATGACAAGGTGAGCATGTACTTTGATTGTACAATCCGGCCAAGGAATACTTTAAATACATACAGTGCATTTCAATGCATACAGGAAAGGACATGAAAACCCATTACTGGCCTAAACAGGTTTCTCATCTGACTTGTAAACACAGAAGTGTGGTAACCCGGTTTCTACCCAGAGCGAAACCCGGTTAAACTGAACCTTATCCTATATAGAAAATAGTTTCACAACTCAGCCACGGGTAAATGCACTTAAATACATAAATATAGTTTACACTAGTTGCTCTATGACAGCTTGAAATTCCAGACAATTCCGCAGAAGGAAGAAGCATTTTTTAATTCATTGTATCTCTTTTTTCCTGTTAATTGATAACAAATATATATGCCAGCATAATAATACTTAGATTAATAATATACAACCTTAAATTAATCTGTGGAATGGGTTTGAGATTGTTAGGTTACCAGGCACCCAATCATTATCAATCTGTTAGACTTCTGAGAATAAATTGTTTCCCTCAATTTCCCTCTGATTTGACTTTATACCTATCTATCTACTGACACCGGTCTGTTATGATATCTACAGGAGGTTCCTCTTCAAAGTATCCCAATCATGATGGGGTCACAAAAGACCAAAGGGGCCATACAGGCAAAAGAATTCAATATGGTCTCCTCAACAATAACGGCATCTCATGAAACAAATTACGAATCAAGAACTCACAATGCAAACCAGAGTTTGATGGACGTGGACAATGCTTTTGGTACCTCAAGTGATCCATTCGACCTTCGATATGCCAGTGCATCATTCAGCGGACACACAATGACAAGGTCACAAATGCATGCCTCAGACATGTATGAGGAAATAGCCCTTCCTGACATTTTCCTTGATGACTACTACTCCCAGGTACTTGAACTTGTTGTTCATACAATGGAGATATTCTAATATTGTTATAAAAAAAGAGGCACATTTTTTTATTGCTACATAATAGAGCTCAGCATAGGGAGAGAGATATTGAAAAAAGGATTTACCTCACCATATTTTCCTTTTGTTCCATTACAGAAAGCGCAATGTGCTCTCCCAATGAAGGACAGTCTGTTGGTATTTGACTATGAGGGCCAGGGATCCCCTGCCGGGTCCGTGGGCAGTGGCAGCCTTGTGGAATCTGATGATGACCTGCAATTCCTTGATGACCTTGGAGCAAAATTCAAGACCCTTTCTGAAATCTGCATTCCTAAAATGCCCGAGCCACCTGCATCCAAAGTTGAACATGATTTCAAACAAACGGTTAATCGTACCATTGAGACACCTATTGTAAAGCCAAAAATAGAGCATGGGAACAAGACCATCGATGTAAAAATGACTACAGTAAACAAAATCTCTTCCGCCAGTAATGTTAATATTTCCAAATCATCAAGGAACACCTTAAATACTTCCCGGCAGTCCCAAAAGCAATCACCCTCAACTAGCACTAGCTCTCAAGTCACCAACGTTAAAAACATTCAGTCTGCCCCCTTTTCCCCTCCCGGTCAGATGGTTATGTACCAACAGCAACCTATATACTATGCGACCATGCCTATGATGCAGCCTTTGCAATACATTCCTATGGGCCAACCCCAGCTTCAGAATATGCTATTTGCTGGGTCCGCTACAGGGTCCGTTGGGGCACAGAGTGTATTTGTAGTCAATGGATCTCAGAACCCACTCCCTGGAATGGTGATGAATGATGTCAAAGGCTCTGCAGGCTCTTCAGTAGTCTCATCAAGTGCAGTCAGCCCCACAGTGTTTGCACTACCAGGGAGCCCTGGAAGTCCAAGCTGGAATATGATCGCACCAGGGGCTGGTGGGGCCTATACATTTGTGGAGGCTAAGATCAGTTCAAGTGGGGCACAAGGGTTAAGCCCTTTGTCAGCTCATGGTACTTTACCCGGTGGTGAATTAGTTGGCCCTACAATGATGCAGGGCAATCCAAACTGGAATCTAACTGCACCAGGGGCTGGTGGGGCCTATACACTTGTAGAGACTAAGCTCAGTTCAAGGGAGGCACAAGGGTTAAGCTCTGTGTCATCCCAGGGTACTTTACCCAGAGGTGAATTAGTCAGCCCTACAATTCTGATGCAGGGCAGCCCAAGCTTGAATCTAATGGCACCAGGGGCTGGTGGGGCCTATACACTTGTGGAGACTAAGCTCAGTTCAAGGGAGGCACAAGGGTTAAGCCTTGTGTCAGCCCAGGGTACTTTAACCAGAGGTGAATTTGTCAGCCCTACAACGCTGATGCAGGGCAGTCCAAGCTTGAATCTGATTGCACCAGGTTCATCTCAAGTGTCATCTCAGGGTAATTTGCCAGGAGGTGGCAACTTGGTAAAAGAGGCTGCTCCCCCTCAGTGGGCATTAAGCAAAGCAGCCAAGGTCGGTGTAAATGGCATTCTGCCAGAACATACCATTAGTACAGCGGGGCAAGTTAATTTTAAAAATAATGTAGGGGTTGATTTGGTTGGGAATACAGGAGAGATAATGTTGGAGTCATGTAGGGAAGTTGTGCCTTGTGCTAAGCAGTCAGGGGAAGGCAATTTTTGGGCTCGGGAGTTGCAGATTGCAGAGGCTGAAGTTTGTCCAGCTGACATTAGCCATTCAGTACCAGAAACGTTAATTTCTTTACAAAATGAGCTCACTCCCAGGCCAGTGGATACAGAAGAATCAGCGCAAACTTTTGAGTCTTCAGATACAAATTTAAAGAAAAAAATACCACTTGATAACCCTGTTCATTCCAATACGGAAATCTGTGAACCTCTCGAAGACTCATTAGAATTTAAAGGAATGTCTATATCCGAGCGTAAAACACTGGAAGATGATGTGAGTCTAGTAGTAATAGAGTCAACTCAGCACGTCACACCCACATCTGTCATGGCCGTGTCTGGAGAGTTTAAAGTAAACATTCAGGAATCCCTTTCAGATGTAATACTCCAGGAGACAGAAACACACACACTGGGAGAGGAAAATGCTGATCATGGTTCCCCACTGAATGAAACTATGTCCAACCAACAGAAAAACCAAATACCAGAGGAGCCATGTGATCAATTAACAATTATACAAAGTCCAATTACCGAAGAAGCGTTGATGGGGATCCCCAAAGAAGAACCAGAGCTCTTATTACCCTCTCCGAGTCTCTCAGAAGATGCACCGATTGTTGCAGAAGTGTCCCCAATAGAAGGTTCCTTGGATTTGGCTGATATGGCAGATAGCACATTATTGCTTACTCCAGAAGATGAATTAGGTTTGCCTGTAAAGTACCAAGAAATATTGCAGTATCAAGAAGCTGATGAACATGTAGTAACTAGTGAAGCTAATGAGCTTATACTTGAGAAAGTGCAGAGTAAACCTTGCATCCCTCCAAATTCAAATGATTCCACAGCCTTTAGATGTGCCATTGAATGTGCAGATGATGAATCAGAAGGATTTGAGAATGACCCGAAGAGCAGACAAATTGTTGAGAATATTAACGAAATCCAAGCTTCAGCTCTTGATGAGGGGGTAAACATTGAAGACAAAGCAATCATTGCGCCTCCCTTAAACCAGATAGACACAGATACCGAAAAGGATTCACAGGAGGCTAGCGACAGTGAGGAGAATGCAATGCCTGAATTGCAGTTGGATCAACGTTTAGAAGACAATATGTGCAAAGGTCATGCAATAGAGTATTTTGATGAGGTAAATGCAAAGGCAACATCACTGCAAAATCGGACTCAGTTGAATACTGTCTCAGATGATCAAAGAGAAGATTGTGACAGTGATTGCATGTTAGAATCAGCTCAATTAATAGCTGATGAAAGCATTGAAGAAGAAGTTAAGGGATCCCTCAATGACATGACAATGTTAGAACAATATCAGCACACTGTGGACATTACTGGTATTTGCTCAGAGAAGACTAGCTTAGAGTTGAATATAGCACAAAACGTGGCAATGAAACCCGACATGCACTTATCAATTGATGAGGTGAAAGAAGGCAGTCTGACATCGAAGCTTGACTCCCCAGTTCCCCAAACATGCTCAGATATCAAAGAGAATGACACTAAAATGAATGTTCAGGTAGAAGAGTACAACATGCTGGCAGAAAAACTTGATAGTGATGCTGTTGAATACCAGGAATTACCTAAATAATTATCTCAATCACCAGGTTGTCAGGCATTGATGAATTTGAATCAGGTAGGAGGACGTCAGATGTTTGGAAGATGAAGCAGAAAGAGGTGAACCCAATCATGGTTTGGTAACTGCAAATTATTCTGAGTGACAAGAGATAATTTGCGAAATAATCGAAAGGCCAGCTATAGTTGACACATTGCTGACATTGCGAAAGATTGCCAACAGACACGGGGACAGATTTAGACATTGACTTAGTCGATTAGCTTTAAGGATGGACAAAATGTATAATCAACTATTTAGTACTTTCCCTTTCTCTTGCAATATACAAGGCAATTACAATGTGGAGTTGGAGAAGGTGGTGTGGGTGTATTCTGACTTTATTCTGCATTCATATAATCAATTATTTGCTGGTCAAGTGTGAAGTGTATTGAGTGCCAGAGCATATTTTTTTTCAGTAATTTCAAATTTATTCAGATGTACTTTAAGGGATTTTTTCCATCTTTGTTTTTGTATATCATTTGGTAAACATTTGTGTGCTTGATGTTTCTTTTGTGAAGAATTTTAACTTTGTTTTGAAACAAGTGCCTTTAATAAAACATAACTTTGTCACACCTCTGTGCAAATCTTTACTGCATCGAGATTCTGGTTATTATGCATTTAACTATTTGTGTTCTCGTCAGTGCAAAATGTATTAAAGACTAAACGACTCAAAGTAAATCACAAAGTGCCTGTGCTTTTTTCATTGTGTTGACAACACCTCTAGCTATCCTCACAGACACTGAAGATCGTTTTTCCCTGAGGGCTGTGACATGTTGTTATCTTAGGTTCAGATCTGTTACGCATAACTACCTGCTCCAACAAAGTTCAAAGTACGCCAAGGGGAGTGGTGAAAAACAAAGGATTCTGTCTTCAGAACTGGTTTTTCGGCGTGGTAGAGACATCCAGACGTCACCCAACCATCACAATAATGCATGCATAAGTTAATTTGGCAGTAGCAGTGTCTGCTTTTGTGGTAACTTCTTCAGTCAGTGGATAAAACCAATGAATTAATTTTAAAAGTTGCAAAGAAATGTTAAAGAAAACCAAGTAGACATATTTATTTATATTATTTTCATTTTTTTTGTCTCTATACCTTTTATAGTAATAATAAACTCACAAGAGTAGTAACTTAACTGTTTAGCTTTCAGTCAATTATATGGCAATAGACATGTGCAACCTTCTCAAATTTCATACCTTTCCCATATTTCATAACTCGCATGCATGAACCAAATGGAAAGGTCCAGGCTTAAGTAAATCATTGCTGACTTCAACTGAATTGTACCGCAATCTAGGTCACACAGAAACACTTTTTAACCCGAAGTAACAATCGATGAAACACAACTTATCGTAAAAAAATCATTGCGGTCATCATTCATATTGTAGCAGCTGCAGTTTCTTAATGGGTAACTATACTCTTGTCAAACCAAGGCCATAAATCGTTTGTTAGCAAGGCACTGGAAGTAGCTGGAACACAACCATTAAAACACGACAGACATTAATTTTTTCCAGACATTTGCTGGTATGATGTCAAATACTGAAATAAACACTGCAGGATAAGTGATAAATTGGTGAGGAATGGAGGTCAAGGGCACCGGTTGAGGTAGGTGTGTAGTGCCCAGTGGGTCTATTGCCAGCTAGTCCCCCCATAACCAAAGCATTATTACGCTTTTATATGATAATACACAGACATTAAAATGCTGTTACATTTTGTTGTTCAATAAAATAAAGCAAATTTCAAACAAACAATAACATATATAGGTAATGATAAATGCAGATTGTTAAATAAATGCCGTTATACTATAAGATTTAGCTCTAGACTGCTTGTCATTTATATGCTTACTTGCTTTTCTTTGTATTAGTTTAAGTATCCAATATAATGTGCTAATGGTATATGCTAAGAAATGATGAGCCCCCTATATTTATATATTTATGTTCTAAAATATAAACCCTAAAATATACAAGAGGAGATTTATAAAGAGACCTACTAGTCTGTGTAATCCCTGTGTGGGTATCTGGGTAGGGTATTTCTCACTGATTTCTACAGAGTTACTGGGTAACTGGGTAGGCGGGGGTAGAGATTGGGTACCTTGTTAGAAAGCGGGGTGGTGTTGGAGCGTGTGGGTTTTCATCTGTGGACTTCAGAAGCTGTGAGATGATGAGGCCACTGCTCTGGCTGCTTCTAGCCTCTATTTCCCTTCCCTGTGACACGGCCCCTGTGGTAAGAGTGTGTATTTTTTGTTAGAAAAAAGGGTTCATTACTATAATTAAAACAAATTGTATTATTATAATATACTCTAATATATATGCTTTGTGCGGTATTACGCATGTTTATTTTTGTTTAATTTACTACCATTTTGTATTTCAGTCATTTTCCAACATGATTCAAACAAAGTCTGTCATCACAGTGGACTAAATACGTATAAACCATGTAAAACGTACAATATAATATCATCTGATGCTGTGTATCTATCAAAATGTTGACCTGATCCACTCTCAAGCAAGATAGGAAGTGTTTTGGAATCATAGCCCGTTGTTCAACACGAACATGCAGTTGGTGTTGACATACCAACATTTTAAAAAAAGCGGTGTAGAATGCGTCATGTGAGGCAGTCAAGATCTATGCAATTGAAGGTTTAATGTTAATGTTAAGTGTCAGTTATTTTGAGCATATATCTTTAATTCTCTTTAATATGTATCATGTATCTTCTTCCAAACAATGAATTTAGATCAGGGCAACAGGTGAAAAGGTTGGCTTAACATGTCTTAATAAATGTAACCCTGGTATCACAGAGTCCTTAACCCTTATTGAGAGCATTGCTACTCACCGTTTTTGTGGTTTCGATCATTGCTGAGGAACTCGTTTTGATTTTAGCACAAGCCTGAAGGCTTTTGCTTGTTATTGCACATCACATGACGCATCCAATACAAATAATCTGTCCATAATAAATTATTCAATAAGTAGATTTAACGATCTCTCCGATTACAATAATAAAAGGCTTTCCACATAAAGTTGGATCGGTTCCTAAAATGTTTTGTGTACCACTAAATAGCACATTGTGTACAAGTTTGAGAACCACTGCAGTAAAGAATTGTGTGCTTAACCAAATTGTGATCAATGGATTGTCAATGGGCAATGCAATTATGTTATGTTTAGTTAAAAAAAGAAGATAAATGGGTGTAAATGCTTTCCAAAGCTACTGTATGAGTTGTTTTGTTCGGTGCACCAGGAGAAGCATGGAGAGTCAGATACCACTTGCCCTCTCATGGTGAAGATTCTGGATGCAGTCAAAGGCCTTCCAGCGGCCTCTGTGGCACTCAAGTTGTCAAAGAAAGGCACAGATGGCGAGTGGACACATGTTGCCATTGGGTAGGCTTTAAAATACAGATTGTCCTACTTTAGTCTGTTGCTGTCTAGAGGTTACACAGAATGGCTTTATACATTTAGGCAGATTTATATGTACTGTAAGAATATGTGAGAGGAAGAACTACATTTGCATCAATGAAACAATAAAGGCCACCATTAGTATTTTGTTTTTTAAACCTAAATTTACAATTTATACAGGAGATGAGGATAAAAGTCCATATCCACTCGAATATCCCACTTAAAAATATATGCACTGCACTTAATACATAGTTGTGTGCGTGTAACAGGTGTCATGTCGATCTCTTTATTGAGTTCAATGTTGTCTTCTGCTGTTCTGTTTTATTTTTTTGTTTAGAGCCGTGTGGTCATTTTGTATTTTAATTCCACGTTTTAATTGAATGGAGGTTAAAAGTACATTTTAAGAGTTTATTTAGTTTAGATTGCATTTATTTGGCTTATAGTCATTAGAAAGTAATTAATGTAGCTTTTATGTATAAAGTATGATTCACAGATTTGCCGTCCACAATTAACATTGATGATTAAGTGCCTTGATTATTATTAACTTGTAGATGATAGCAAACATAGAGTTTTTTTCCCCCTGATAGATTCTTGCTAAGTATGGAAGAAAAATATTGAACAATCATATACAAGGTTTTAAAATACAAGATTTTGATCGAGACATGTTTTTGAAGAGTGACAGATGAAACCGGGGAGGTTCATAATCTCATCACGGATCAGCAGTTCCCTGCCGGTGTTTATCGTGTAGACTTTGACACCAAAGCCTACTGGAAGTCGCAGGGCTCAACGCCCTTTCATGAAATGGCAGAAGTGAGTATGACTATTTAAGGATTTAACAAGATATTCAACAATATAAAAAAAAATCTGTATCAATGAACAAATCTTTAAATTCCCCTCATATGGCAAATATTCTAATTGACATACGTTTGCAACATATTGCTCAATAAACCAGTTGCACTCACTGAAGACTCACATGCTCACTGAATCTGGCTTGATCTTTTGGTCGTTGGCCAGAGCCTGTTTGTTCACTGGCCTGGAGTTTATTACCCTGAGCATTTTTTACTGAAGGGGGAAAGCCGAACTGGAAAGGTTCAAAGAATAATTGGGATGACAGACTTGTGATTTATGCATCAATTCACAACAAAGAATACTCTCATAGAAGATGTACTTTTTCAATCCCACATGCATTGGAAATTTGGGAAAACAAAAGTATCTGCACAGATAATCTAACTGTTCTAGTGCGAGTGATCTAAAATGTGATGTGACCAAAGCTTTGTTAAAGGTAATGGAAATTGAGAGAGGGCAATCTATAGATTACACAATTCATGCATAAATAAGGCAGGCTGGAGGTCAGTAAACCATCAGAAGAAACATGTTTGCAGTACAACTTTGTTGACAATACTAACCGTTGTCCCCCAGCAGAATGGGAAAGTAGTTCTCAGAACAGCAGGCCAAAAGTCACTTGCTGGATTCATAGGAATCTGAACTACAGATTTAATTGATGGGTTCATGTTCCCTAACTGACAAGTATTGGGCTTTTTTTATCTGTCTTTGTTTCTCTGTGTTTAGGTGGTTTTTGAGGCCCATGGGGAGGGTCATCTCCACTACACTTTGGCCCTGCTACTGAGTCCATACTCCTTCACGACCACTGCCGTCGTCAGCACACATCAATGATCACTTACAAAAAAAAATGGGTGCTAGTAATGTTTGAAAGCCGTTTGGGACACCTTTATGGAGCTTGAAATGAAAGCTGTAAAGTGTGTTGATTGTCTAAATAAAACTTCACAAGCCAAAATTAAGCAGCAATCATTTGAAATGAATTCTCAAAGATATACATTGTTGATTACAATGACTTAACTTAATTTGTAATTAAGCTACAAATCAAATATCAATGTCAGGTTACAGAAACATACATTGCCTTCTACTTGTAAATAAGTAATAATGTAAACAAATTCCCTTTTAAAAGAAATAGCCAATAAATTGTGATTGTCCTACAATAGAATAGTCTTTCTGTGTTAGAAATGTAGCTAAACTAAAATGTGGAATAGATTCATTCCAGTTATAAAAGTTAACACATAAGAACTATAATCAAATCAAACAGAATATGTTACAGGCCTACAGCAGAGCCTGCATTAGTTAAATAATGAAATGCTTATTGAAATGCACCAGGGCTGAATTAAAACAAACAACGATGGCTACTCCAGCAAGGTAAGAGAGTTAAAATAGGTTCAATGAGCTACCTCGATATTATATATATTTAGGTTGTAACGTGGGATGGTGCAGGTTAAGGTTATGGTCGTTTAACAATAGCTCCGGTCAGCATGAAGTCACGGTAGGCAACAGGTAGGATTATCCTCACGGTACTTTTATTATATACATTGACCATATCAAGCCAGGTCTCAACGGCACCAATTATATTCAAGCATACATGCGTTCAAATACATAGTTCCGAGATCCCTGCCTACACCAACTCATTACAAACTAAATAGATATGAAAAGGGGAGACTTCACTGGCAGACGCCGGTGTTACACCGAATTCTGCGACCCACTGAAAAGTGTGACCCCAGGGGGTGCTGTTGCATATTTTCTGCAATATGCATGCGTTTGAAGCGTAGACAGGCATGACAAAAACATACATAAAACATAAGATCTCCCCCAAACCATTTGCCTTTTTATTAAAGGTGCTAAATAAATACAATTGATTGATTTGGTTAGCATTTTACAGACCCATACAACAATGGATAGGGCGTTTAGTATGGTCCTTCACCGTTGCTTCTTTACCCATAAAAAGCTACAGTCAGTGTTAAATTACGCTGATGAGCATTTCCTATTATAGGCTGCTGTGTAAAATGCTGTTTAGAATTAATGTTAGTATCAAGAAAAGAAAGACCCACCGGAGATTTTATGTTTTATTCATGTTTTTGTTATAATACACACTTGCATGTTTCAGAAAATTTGCAACAGCGCCCCCTGGGGTCACACATTTCGGTGGGTCGCAGAATTCGGTGTAACACCCAGTTAAGGCCTCCACACACCGGCGCCGCAGCGTCGCGTCAAAAAGTCTGCCCCCATTATTCCGGGTGTACTAGCACACACCGGCGCCGACTAGCCGCGCGGCAGCGTTCCGCGCCGCGCCGCCCAACTACTCTTCGAGACAATGTTCTATTCCCGAGCGTCGCCGCCCCTGAAAAAGCGCTTTGTAAAAGCTGGTTTGTACATCCCGGGTCCCGTAGGCACCTCCATATCTACCCCTCACCACTGGATGTCGCCCTCTTTCGTTTGTGAGAAACAATTACGAGAATGGACGATGAGAGACTGGTCGTCGAGGTGGAAAAATATGTCGAATTGTGTGACCAAAGTTCCCGTCATTACAAAGACAACTCCAAAAAGGTCATTGCCTGGCGAGCCATAGCTCTGGAGATTGGATCTTCAGGTGAGAAATCAACAATGGTGGACTAAGTACCCAAACCATTAACCATAATGGGAAATAGACGAAATCAAGTCACATATAATCACACCATGTAGGTAGAAACCAGATTACTTGTAATATATATTTTTTTATTTAAGGCAAGGCAACTTCATTCATATAGCACTTTTAATACATGAAGCAGACTCAAAGTGCTTCACATAGAAACATTCTCATACAATAAAATAAATAAGTAAAAGGAAACACAGGCAAAGCTCAAAAATGCATTGTCATGTATTAACTGTCTCTCTGGTATCAGATCATGCATTAACTGTCTCTCTGGATTTAGGGAAAAATAACATTAAGTATCTCGAGCACTCAAATAAAATACACTGGCTACTGAATCCAGCACAGCAATAACATCACTGTATTTATCCCGAGGGATAAAAAAAAAGTATATATATGCAAAAGAGTATACCAGAGAGGGATAATAACTAGATTATAGGTCATCATATAGGCTGCACCATATGGTTCTGCCATTGCACACTTAGTAGCGAATTGAAATATTGGCGTGCCTCTCAGGATCTGCACGGAGCTCCTGGACCAGATTGTGGCATACCCCCTGTTCTTGTCTCCGTTCATTGATGGGGTGCACCCAAACCCTTCGTCTTCTCCTTGCTCCTTGCAGGAGAAGAAGGGCAGCCCCCCTCTGGCTGGCAACAGTTATTTGTTCTGTTGAAATAAAAAAAACTCAATAAAATGTAAAAGAGCTTGCTCAATTAAAATGGATAACTACTGGCTGCATACATGTAAATGTGTGGCTATGTTAAGGATAGATAGATAGATGGATAGATAGATAGATAGATAGATAGATACTGTATTGGTCCCAATGGGGATCAATAAAGCCATCCAGGAGCTCAATACAATAAATACAAACAATTGGCCTTAAAAGGTGACTGCACTATATACTAAAAAGGCATAATAGAAGGTCCTGCAGTTATTGAGATTGTTGATGCAGTAGATGAAAAATTGCAAAATATAAAATAAATAAGAAATGACAGTAAATAAAACGATAAAGTGCCCTACAAACTAAGTTGATATGATGCTTGAAAACATACTTTCACTGCGCAGATTAGCCTACATTTTTCCAATTATTCAGCCAAAAAGATGGAAAATAAATAAACTAGGCTACAATAGGCTACTCACCCATTGCGTTTCGTGTCTTTGCTGCGGTTGATTGACAGGTGTCTTCCTGATTTTATACTGCAGCGCGGCCGTCGCGCCCGATGTCTATGGTCGCGCCGCCTCCTGTTGGTGCTAGGGGCGTGCTTTTGACGCGCGTAAAATACGCGACGCTGCGCTGCGGCGCCGGTGTGTGGAGGCCTTTACTCGTAGCAGAGCGGAGGAGCACGCGCAGTTTTTCAGGTTCAATGTTAAAATTGCACAACAAACAAAAGGAAGGCGCCACCTAGTGTTACTATATGTTATAGACCTGACTGTTACAATACCTACTCGAAGAAAACAAAACCATCCGATGCATCCTCGATGAAACCATGGACCTATCAAAGAATGATGTAACCATATATATATATATATCTATGGATGAAACGGCCAATTGAAGAACGCATCGAGAACACTTCCGTGTTTTACGACAGTACTTGACTTGATGCGTACTTTGAATTGGTACAGTAGGCCTACTTGGGCTACGACTGATGGCGTTTCACAAGAAAGCAAATACACAAGTACAGAAAATAACGCGAATTGAGAAACATCTCATGTTCCTGGCAGCCATGTTATGAGTGGAAGCATGCACATGTATTTCTTCAATATTATACAATCAGTATTGCACCCCAACATGGAATTATACAGCTTCTAGTGCAGACCTTCCATTTGTACCTGAACGCACCAGTCCCATGGTTGTACTAAAACGTTTATCTCTAGGTTGGTCGTTTGAAATAATTTGGGGTAGCAAACATTGTTTTTTTGTTTGCTAAGTTAACTTGTAATCTAATAGATATCTGATCTGTGAATTGGATACAACGCAGACTACTGAGAAATTATGAAATAGTATTTATACGATACTTCCGATTGCACTTGAAGGGAGCATAATTGCCAAGCGTCAGTAGCATCATAATCACACATCCACGAAGGACACCGTTACTGATGATTGTGATGCCTTTGTGAAGAATGCATGAAGCCTATGCCGAAGAAGTCCTGCAGTTAGCAGCGAAGACTGAGCCCCCGAGACCTCTCTCCAGTCTGAAGCTGATCTGCATCCGTGTGGCTAGTCGACATGTAGCTCACATTGACATGGACGCTCTCATAGGTAGGCTATTTGTCACTGACTCTGTCATCGTCGATATCATTCCTTTGCATCATTAATCCGTGTACAGATGAGCACTGGGACGAATTTTTGAAACACGAGGTCCTGATGGTGATACCAGTAAACGTCAACACAGAGCTAGACGGAGTGGAAGTCGATTACTCGTTTTTAAAAGACGCTACGATACAAATACACTGAAGTGGTGTCTCCGGAACACATTGAATGGGGTGGTCGTGGTTAATGACAACTCTAATGAGTCTTGGGATTTTACCGGTGCCAGCCAGACAGTAAACAATAGACACACTAACTCTCAAATTGTTTGGCGTTCCTTTTTAACAGGTATTACGGTAACAGTGTTCCACTGCAAACATGGGACGTTAAAGGTCCCATGGCATGCTAATTTATGGATGCTTTTATATGGGAGTTAGTGGGCCCCTAATACAGTACTTGAAGACGTTCAAGAAATTCCCGCCTCGTTTCCATATACGTACATTCTCGTATGCGATCCAACCGTCTCCGACCGAAAGTCCATTCATTCCTATGTGATTATCCGTAATGTCCGTTTTTCCTCCGAGACTCCTCCCCTCCGTAAAATTTCTGTCCGGTATGTCCGTAATATACGTTCAAAAAATGTAACTTTCGCCGTCGTTTTACGGAGATACCGTATGAAAGTTTTTATGTTTTTCACAAAACATGTAAGTACCTGGCAGGCCAAACTCCTCGCCGATCTCTTTCCAAGCCTGGTTGGTTTTGTTTTTATCTCTGTATATGTCGATCCTCATGTTCCAAAGTACCGGTCTCCTAAAAGCGGCCATTATTATACGCTCCCCCATCTCTTGTCCGTAAATAAATTCATGTCCGTACATAAAACACTAGCGACTCCTTCCGTAAATTTACGGAAGCACGGATACGAAAAACATACACGTATGTGGGAACGAGGCGTTAGCCTTGGATCAGAATTACAGCCACTACGAGCCAGTCCCACAATGAGTCTTCCACAAACGTGCCATGGCGGGTCAAGGTGGAGAGTGGGGGTGTGGCCCTGAGTAGCTTGCGGCCGCGGTACCATGCGCTAGTGTTTACAGTGGATGTATCGCAATGGCTCGGATTCATAATATCCTCCGGAGGTGCACACAGCTTTTGGCCGTGTTCTAAAACGAGCCTCGTAGTGGGGGTTATCTCGGCGGCCGACATTGAGGAGAAAGGGAGCCCCGGCAGTGGGGCTCAGGTGGGAGACAAACGCGAGCAACGATTCCTTTCTCCTCCATGTCACGGCTCAATCTGGACTTCAGGGAATTAAAGCCAATGTTCCTTACACCCAATTCCTTCTCAACCATGGCCGAGGTAACCCCCACAACGACAAGAGACGTAAGAGAACCGCAGTCTAGTCTTTTCACCAAATGCGTGTTATGCGCCATTACACCAACAGCAGAACTGGGCGGGCAAGGCAGAGAAAGGGGAGGCAACTTGGCCCCTTATGAAGACAGTTGGGGCCAAATTTGAAATCGGAGCGTCTGAGCTTTAATTTTTCAAAGGCAGAGCAGGATACCTAGTTTAATGTCTTTTCTAGCCACTGGGGGACCGTAGGCAGGCTAGCGGAACTAATATTAATGTTAGAAAACCTCATTAAGTGAAATTGTGGACAAATTGGACCTTTTAAAAATGACTTGTATATGAATTGCATAACCTTATGAGAGAATAATGGAAATACAATTTGAATTTCTGCAATGTTTACATCAGATAATACACCCATAATACAAGAAGTAGCTGCGCATCTTACTCAATTATGATATCAATGTTTATTTTCATATTGAAGGATACTTTGTTGATTAAGTAATTTGGGATCAAAATGCAGGATGGGCAGAGCTGACAGTAGATTTTGAGCCGGGATTGCATTATTCATGTACAATCAGTGGTCAATTTCTATTTACATGCCATGATGTGCGAAGATACAAACCCTGCTGAAATCAATAGTTTAATAACAAAAACTATAAAACTGTCTCTACCAAATTGATGGGGGATCGACTCGTCCATCACAGGGCTCCCTGTGTCTCTGATAAAGGAACTTCTGCCTCATCTGAGTATATATGACCTCATAAGTCTCCAGCCAGCCCTGAATCAAAGAGGTACGTGCTTCTGATGAGCTTGATCTGGCTGTTACACACATTGGCACAACCTCACCTCAACACTAGTCCCAGACATGCCCTGAAGTCTCGTCTCACAGATCACCGGAAAGTCTCTTACGCGTGGATCTTCATGTAGATTGAGATAACCGATGTTCCTGATTAAAATATGTTTTTTACATTACACTTTTTCTTTTAATTAAAAACAAAGTCGTTTTTAACCTACCTGTGTAACTGCAAGATCTAATTTAAAGGAGATTCTACATGGCAGATTAATATACTATTTGCATTAAATCATGTACAAATGTATACTAGGTATATTATAATATAAATATGTATGTGACTAATATTTTAATTCCATTGTAATTTTTTATAAGGCCCAATGCATTTGTGTTTACTGACTAAATAACTGTCCATATCTGTAAAGTGTTCTGAATTTGTGTGAATTGTAGGAATATCTACTCAATCAGCCTGGGTTCTGATACTACAAGACATTAAAGGTGCCCACCGTGTAAGTCTAAATCATTAAAAAATAAAAAGTAGGACCTAGCCAATCCTACATTTATCTTAATCTGTCATCTTTTGCTTTCCAGGTTCTAGACTTGCATTCAGAAGATGGAAGTAAGCAGGAAGCAATGGATACATGTTTTCAGTTAATGTTTTATGGCTTCAAATACAAAGGGGTTGCCAAACAAATTTTTAATGTCAATATCACCACCTTGTTCTTGGTCATGGCCAAGTACATCAAACGGTTCTACCTTAGACCCTCCCAATTCCTTCAAACATTTGCCAAAGAGCAGAGAGCTCTGTTGACCATTTTAGAGGGTAGTGTAGACATTGTAGATGTTAAACACCACAAAGATTTGTTGAAAACTGAATCGCAGTTTGCATTATATGTGCTACATAGGCTCCTCGACCACGGGCAGGCCAAAGAGCTTATCATATATGGCCTAGATCCAGCCATGCTTAACTGGATTCTTCAGGACAGGGGATCTCGGCATGCAGATCAGCAGCTGACCTCTGCTCCCAGGTCAATCTTAGTTGCAAACCCAAAAGCAGCAGCTGACAATATTGCAACATGCACATATGTTGATCTGGAAAACGAGGAAGACGTTTCGCCGTGCAAACGCCCAAAGTTGGATGACACATTCCAGGAACGGGGGGCGGAAACACTGCAGTCCCCTGTGGAGCCAGAGCTGCTTTGTCAAGCCTTCGCTCTCTACGGCAGCTGTCTGACCGGCTCGTGTCCCCGTGGACAGATCTGTTCATTGCAGATACGGGAGTGTGGAAGGAGCACACTCGGTGTGCTTGTTCCTTTTCTACCCACATGGCTCTGCCTCCGTTCTCTGACTATACAAAGCTGCTGTAAGTACACAGGAAATAAATATTGTTTGTGTGGACTGGACCGAATGCACAGATAAAACTCGTCTCTTACTATGCTGTCGTTAGGCTACAATGTGGACACAATCTATCAGTTGATATCAAGAGTGAATCCAACTGTTAGTTTAAACAGTTTTTCCTTGAACAGTGGAAGTATGGTCAGGGAACATCTGAACACTTCTGAACCCTAATTTAACTGTTATTATAATTCTCATGTATATGAGATGAATATAATTCATGAAGAAAAAAAAATGATGTATGGTGCTTTCATGTTCATGCACAGGGATCTTCAGGGTGTCTGAGGTGAAGTCGTTGGCCAAATCTCTCAAACAGCTGTGGCAGACATCCAGGAGCTCCCTGGTGGATCTGGGCATGGCTGTCCTGCCCCAGAGCGCCCTCATGGCGCTGCTGCTGGACGCCTGCCCTGGCCTGCATTCACTGTCCCTGGAAATCCATCCGCTGGATGTGGATCCCGGACCACATGGATCTGGGATGACCCATGAGCCCACTTACCCCAAAGGTGAGCAGAGTATAAACAAGATATTTATTTAGTGGATCCCAGGCAGGAAGTTCAGGTAAAATGTTTGAGAAAATAAAATAGCAGTCTTTGCTTAGCTTTTATGATGAACCGAAAACAGCGAACCTTATTATTGGGGTGTCACTGTTTATCAAATTCAGCCTATGATTTTTGGTCAACATAGTAAAAGGAATTAGCCTGTCCTATCAAGTAAAACTAACTGACATTTTTCGAACCATTTGAACAGAGTTGTCTCTAAGGAAACTGTCTGTGAAAGTCCCCCAAGTGATGGCAGACATACACAGCATTACAGCAGTGTTGAAGCACTCTCCCCATCTCACGTCGCTTCACATCTCCGGGATCAGGCTGCCCAATTCCTCTTCCCACCGGGATCTCCTCACTAGCATCTCAGGTATTGTTTGACCTCTTGGTGACTGCATTTATACATTTGTTGTTCATTATGCGGAACACTGTACCCCCCCCCGATACATCTTTGTGAAAGGGAAATCTGGTTTAATCCTTAAAAAGAAAAACAGTAGCCTGACAATCAACCTCAATTGTTTAGTCTGAAGTTGCTTCCTTGTGAACCGTTTTCAGAGACCTTTTTCAGAAGGCTTAAAGGTCCCATGACATGAAAATCTCACTTTATGAGGTTTTCTAACATAAATATGAGTTCCCCTAGCCTGCCTATGGTCCCCCAGTGGCTAAAACTTGCGTTTGGTGTAAAACGAGCACTAGCTGTTCTGCTCGCCTTTGGAAAAAATGGAGGCTCAAGCGCGCTGATTTGGAATGTCTTTAGGTATGTCGTCACAAAGCATCTAAGCTCCTCCCCTTACTCTGCCTGGCCCGCCCAGAGACGTTGGCCCGCCAATGAGACACGACCGTGCGAGCGCCACATGTGTGTGTGAACACACCCTGTAACGCAAGTGTTTCTTGTCGGTTCTTTGACGTCTCTTGTATTTCCACAACGAGACTGTAGTGGGGGTTATCTGAGCCATGGTTGAGAAGGAATTGGGGGAAAGGAACTTTGGCTTTGACTCGCTGAAGTACATGAACTGCGACATGCCGCCGGTTGCCGCGAGGCACCATCGCCGCGAAGCACCACCGCCCGGCAGCGGGCAGCCGGCAGCAGGCAGCGCGCGGTTCAGTCTACTTCAGATTGATGTGAAAGTGGAAGAACCAGAGACGTCGCAGAACCCAACAAAGTTGTTTGTGATTCATAATATCGTCTGGAGGCGCACACAGCTTTTGGCCGTGATAATATGTATTATATGATATAGATATCTATGTATTATGATATTATTTTTTAGATATAGAGCTCCACGACTGTAACGCAAGTGTTGTACACTTCCTTGTTATTTGGATAACCGTTCTGCTTTTGGTGTTATTGCGCATAACACGTCGGACTCTCGTCTCTGGTATTTCTACAACGAGACTCTTAAGCCGCTTTTCCACTGCATGGTACCAGCTCGACACGACTCGACTCGACTCACATTTTTTGCGTTTCCACCGCGAAAACATGGTACCTGAAGTGGCTGCTTTTTCTAGTACCGCCTCGCTCTAGGTTCCAAGCGGCTGAGCCGATGCTAAAAGGTGACGTCGGCAGACGGCCGGCCACTGATTGGCCAGAGAGTGTGACGAAGTCACGAGAGCGACATGGCAACCATGCTGGTAACAGCCATAGCAGAGCCGCAGCCAACATATTCCACTTCTTCAACTTCTTCAACATGCCTGCTAATAATAGTAATGTTATCGATGTCCTCCATTGTTGTTATGTGGGTTCTCTCCATGTGTGGGTTGCGTAGTGTTGTTTGCGTCGCGTACAAAAATACGTCACGGCCCTTTCGCGCAGCCGACCCCGCCCACGTCCAGGAGGTACTATTTGCGGTGGAAAACGACCCGTGCTGCTGCCGTGTCGAGTCGTGTCGAGTCGTGTCGAGTCGTGTCGAGTCGAGCTACATGTGCGGTGGAAAAGCGGCATTAGTGGGGGCTATCTCAGCCAAGGTTGAGAATGAATTTGGGGGAAGGAACTTTGGCTTTGACTCCCTCCAGAACATGAACCACGACATGGAGGAGAAAGGGATCGTTGGCGGCGAATGTCTCCCGCTTGAGCCGCGCTTCCGGCTGCCCGGCAACAATCCCTTTCTCCTCCTTGTCGCGGTTCAGTCTACTTCACATTGATGGGGACGTGGAAGAACCAGGAACGTCGGAGAACCCAACGCGGCCGTTTGAGATTCATAATATCGGCTCACAAAGCTTTAGGCCGTGATAATATATATTATATGATATATATATCTATGTAGGCTATATGATAATATTTAGATATAGAGCTCCAGGACACCCGTGTGTTCTAGAATATTTACAGAACACGGCTAAAGGCTGTGTGCGCCTCGCCGTTGCGATATATCCACTGTAAACAGAGCGCATGGTACCGTGGCTGCAAGCTGCTCAGGGCCACACCCCCACCCTCC
The DNA here is from genome assembly GCF_902167405.1 of Gadus morhua. NCBI lineage: Eukaryota > Metazoa > Chordata > Actinopteri > Gadiformes > Gadidae > Gadus > Gadus morhua. The sequence continues at coordinate 18,524,834 of NC_044059.1, read as the reverse complement.
TCCTTGACCCGCCTCGCTCCTCCTCATTTGCATTATAGCTACAGACACCAAAACAGCGCATTTGGGGGAAGCTTTATGTGCGACTGGCTCGGAGTGGCTGTAACTCTGCACCACGGCTGAATTTCGGGAACGTCTTTGAATACTGTGTTAGTTGCCCACTAATACCTATATTAAAGAATACATAAAATAGCATGTCATGGGACCTTTAACCAATCTCAAAAGCGATGTTGCTCTCTTTATTTTAGCCAATATTTCTCTATTTCCAAAGAACCTACAACAGCAGAATCCATCGCTTTCCAAGATGCATTGATTAAAGTATCCAACGTCTTTGACAAGGTCAACAATGCAATACTGCTGTGTCTATCTGTTTTTAGAGTCCAACCATCGCCTGCGAACACTCCACTTGGAGGACCTTAACCTAGCTGATTGCCACCAAGACATCTTGAATCTTCTGCGAAACTGCATGTTGGAAGGTAATGGATCGCTCACTTCAAGAAGATACATTATTGATATGCATTTTTACAATCACGTTTAAATCTAGAGGTTGCTTCAAAAAAGGTTTTCAATTATACTGAAGGTACAGCAGTCCAGTGATTACCAGTCAATTATCCTTAACTCTTTCTGAATCTTGATCCCTGATCGGGGTTCACCAGATATGTGATGAAATTAGCAAGATAATATTATCAGGTACAACGAACTTCCTCTTGTTGAGACTAAAGGCTTTTGCACGGTATCCATGACAAACTCAAACTAAACAACAAAGTAAGAAGGATACAATACATTGACATCAGCCTGTTCCCTCTTCTATCCAGAGCTGTCGTTGAAGGATTGCAGGCTGCTCGAAAGGTGCAGTGACAGAGAGTCCTATTTACAACAATTTATAGATTCCCTGAAGCAAGTGCGTTCCCTTCGGTCCCTCGACCTGTCGCAGAATCGCCTCGGTAATCACAATTTGAAATCTTTTTTTTTTTGTTGATTTCTTTAATAATACAAGGGCATCTGCAACAACCTACCAATACAAATATTACTTTCCTTCCCTGCATGAATCCCTATACATCTTGGAATGTCATCTTTATAATTTTTATGAATATTTTGCTCATGAAAAGTTAAAGGATTACTTCAGTGTTTTTCCACCTTGACCCTATTTTGCATTCATTTGGAGTCTTATTAAATAATGTGACAATGACAATTTTATGAAAATCCAGCAAGAACTGATGGCGCTTCAACCGTTTCAGCCTAGTACCCAATGGGTTAATAGCGCTATTTCAATGCATGTCCTCTTAAAGTGCTGGTTTTTGCCACTGACAGGCTCAGATCATTAATGTGTCTGACAACATTCCGAAAGGATCCTTACTGCCTAATTTAACCTTTCTTTACCTCAGGCTTGAAACAGCCTGTTGAAGGAAATTTAAGTTAAGTTGTTGCAGGACATTTCCCTGTCACACACTCAACCCTTCTACCCTAAATCTATATTTTTGATAACACTAAGCGCTTCTTTCTGTAGTCCAACACAACCTCTCTTGCCAGGCCTCCCCCACTAACTCTCCTTTCCACCGTTCTCTTCTTGCAACAACTTAACTTTTGCGAGATTTCAGAGAGACTTCTCCCTGAGCAAGGTTAGACAGAATAACAAACAAACCAGATCAAGCGAAAGGAAAGATGTTATTTTGATGGAAGGGGTACCTTTCACAAAGTTTTCACAACAATCTGAGCCGATCACTGGCAAAAACATGCTATTTTAGAGGAGGTGCATTGACAGGTTGCTGCTGCCCCATAGCATTACATTGCTGCCCGCTTGCAGCTGCAATGGCTGAAGCGCTCTTGCTCAATACTGTCTGCATTTGTCAATTAGATTGAACATGATGGGGGACAAATCCCAATGTAATTCTTTAAGGGCTTTTTAAGGGCAATGTAATTCTTTAAGGGTAAATTAAACAATCCTCATGTCTGCTTGCACCGACAGCAAAGAGCGCCCCAACGCTTGCAGAGCTCTTCACGGGATCCCCTGCCAGTGCGGTGAAAAGGCTGGACATAAGGCAAGTGTTGGAATTATGATCCTTTAGAAAGGCTTTATAAAATAATAATTCCATGTTCAAGACTGCTGAGCAGGGACTGAGAGTCTGTAGCCTTGATAGAGATTTCATGACTGGTACAATCGAAACCACAAAAGTGGAAGCTCTGTGGCATGTGGCGATAGGATATGTTTAGTTTTCAAGTAAGGGAAGCCTTATAGTGAACGGATAAACAAGGGCTTTTTCAGAGAATATATTTTTGCTTTACTCAGAGTCCAACCAGATTTTTTGAAGAGTTCAAGAGCATCACTTAATTATTTTAACCCGATTGGCTGGAGTTTTTTGAACAAAGTAATGCCCATATTTGGGAATCAATTGCTGCCCATTGTGTAATGCAAACTCAAACACGAGGCTAGGATAGGATGGTAGCAGCCTACTTCCAGTGAAATTCAGGGGTGGAGCTCGTCTTCACGCTAGAACCTGATTGTAACCAGCCATTTTCTTCCTTAACTTGTCTTTTGACCCTGGACAGCTCGAACTTTATACAGCCAGCTGAGCTGTTGGAGTTGGGACAGCGGCTGCAGACGCATCCCCCACAGCAGCGACTGACCCTTGACCTCAGGAAGAACCCTTGGGACCGTGACCGAGAGACCTGGCATGATGCACTGCGGACACTTCGCCCACTCTGTGACTTTCAGACTGATGGATGGAAATCCAGAAACACAATGGCTGACCACATAAGCAATATGTGAAACAAAACTGGTGGCCAAATATGTACTCCAAATATGAAAGACCTGTTTTGTAGAAAGACCAATCAAAATGGTTTCAGTTTTTTTGGAGATATTTCAATGAGAATGTGAGGAGCTAAGAATCTGCAGCTCTCACATCCACCCCTTGCTCCTTTTCTTAAAGTGTCCCATGACATGCCACCAGGTGTTGTGTGATTAGCCGTTACAAGTTGTTTTGGAAAGCTGCCCCTTATGACATCACAGGTGGGCGTGTCCACCTAGATGTGACAGATAGATGAGCAACGTTTGCTACAGTCCACTGGGTAGGCTAGTAGACTGATCTATCAAGCACACATCTAGGTGGACACGCCCATCTGTGATGTCATAAGGGGCAGATTTCCTAAACGGCTTGTAACGGCTAATCACACCACACAAGGGGTAAAAATGCAATTAATTGCTCAATCGTTTTTCTGTAATGGAATGGTACTCAGCAATAAAACTTGAATGTTAACATATTGACGACATGGAACCTTAGCATTAATCTGTTATATGAATGTTTAATATTTTATTTAATAAGTTAATTTCAATGAATTTGTTGAGGTCACAGCCTTAAGACAAATGCAGTGTCAATGTGCCTAAGGTCTTTGCTGATGGCACACATTTGTAACAGAATTGAAAAATACTATTTGAACGGTTACAATTGTAGAATTAAACTAGATGTTGGGATGATTTTTGGAATCATTCCAGTAAATAGGGTTTCTGTTGCATTGTACTTTCACAAATCAGACTAGATTAATAACTCAGATCTCATAGCAGACCAACACAAATCTGAAAGAATGTGGCATTAGACTTTATTTCTCTCCATAGTTGTTTTGATCAATGGCCTGGGATCTGTAGGCACATAATTGCGCAGCACAATCTCGGCCAGCAGAAAAGGTGTTCGTCCAGTTTTAAACCAACAACGTGTAGACTGGCTTTCCCCTGTAAAATATCTCAGTAGCGAAACAGGAAGCAAGGCATAACTCCGCCTCTTGCCGTTTCTGGTTTCCAGCCCAGGCTCTATGCCAGTGGTTTTCCAAACTGTGGGGGGCGCCAGAGTTCTTCAGGGGGGGCGCGACGTGAGAAAAAAATAAACCCGAAAAAACCACTGAAAGTCGATGATTCAAATCATCAGTCGTACTTCAACTGTAGAAGTAACATAACCAGTGCTTAATTTGAGGGGGAGCAAGGGGGAGCGCGCTCCGGAAGCTCTGACGTGCGCTCCGCCAGCTGGAGTGTGTGTGCAGTGGCGGTTTTAGGCACGGGCGAACCGGGCAGTCGCCTGGGCGGCATATTTAATAATACATTTCATTTAGAGGCGCCTTTCAAGACACCCAAGGTCACCTTTTGTCATTTGTGGGGGGCGGCAAATCACATGGGTGGCACCTAGGGATGTGTCGGTCGCGACTGATTCGTTACAACGAACGAATCCCGAACGTGAACGACAAGAACTGGTTCCCCAAAACAAGAAGAACTGGTTCTTTGATTCTTTTTTTTTAACATAAACCAAACATATGGTCACGTAAATAAAATATACAAACGAACAGAGCTCCGTCTCCCCGCGACTTCCATTGATTGAGTCTACAACTTTCTCAAAGATTCAGCCAATGAGAGGTAGCAATGGTGTTGGAATGGCACCTGGGTAAACCAATGACAAGGCGGTACCGTCGAATATGCGCGCTTTCTCTGTCTGACGTATCTTGGGTCATACCATTCGACTCATATATCCCCCTACATTTTTTCGAAAATAGACTTGACCTCCATCTGTTTATTGGATAAACGCATTTCCCAATCCCAGGAGTCTTTGCTCCATTCTACGTCAATTTAAGAACAAACAAAGAAATTAAACTGCAGTTCGTATTTTTTATTTATGACCATGCAAGTTCTGTAATGCCTGAACAATGAAGAATTAAATGTAAAGTAAAATAAAATTATAAATGTAAAACCATGAATGAAATATAGAGAGTAAGCAAGTGGTATAAATATTGGTGGGACGTTCGACATACTATATAGCAGGCATCTCCAAACGGCGGACTGCGGTCTTGACTGTCCTATCCGGGCCCACGACCAATTAAAAAAAAAAAAAAATTATAAAAAAAAGTTTTTTTATTATTTTATTTTTTTAAGATGTAATCTGACGTAACGAACGAATCAAAACGAACGAATCAAATAAACGAATCGTTATAGTGAACTGAACTGAAAGAACTAGTTCCCGGAAAAGAATCATTTTGCCCATCCCTAGTGGCGCCACGAGCAGTATAAAAAAAAAATGCGCTGCGTAGCGGTTATCAATGAAGTACGACATAACATTGTGTGGGGAATAGGTACTTTGGCGCCCCCTGCTGCAGGCGTACACCCGTGTATAGATGGAATGAAACCCTCACTGAAGTCCGTAGGTTCACGATACAAACCCCCCCCCCCCCCCCCCCCCCCCCCCCCTCCCAATTTAAATTAAGCACTGAACATAACTAAATCAATTTTCAACCGTTTATCTTCGTGCAAACCATTTAACAAATCTACACACTTGTATCTTCAATAATATCTAAACAGATTTTCGATATCATTTAAAATTTCTTCAGAATCACAGTTTTAGTTTCATACCGCTTCGTTTACAGCTGTTTTCATTGAAGACGTCAGCCCATTCTGATACACCTACTTCTAGACATTCGTAACTCATTCATTTTTCAACCGTTTACGATCGTTCAAACCATTAAACAAATCTACACACTTGTATCTTCAATACTATCGAAACGGAATTTTGATAGCATTTATACTTTTTTCAGAATCACAGTTTTAGTTTCAAACCGGCATCGTTTTCAGTTGCTTATAATAATTTAGGTCACCATAGCAACGCCGGTAAACAAACCCCGCCGAATAGTCGAATCTCTGGACTGAAAAGGCAGATCTGATTCGACTCAGAAAATTCAGAGTCGGGGACCCTGAATGAATCTGTGTAAACTGGCAGTTTACACAGATTAAGATGTTCAAATGTATTTAAAAAAGGTTAAGCTAAAACATGCTTAGATAAAGTTGTTAAATTGTGTTAAGAAATATGTTTAAAAACGCACAAAGATGTTGTAATGTTTCAAAAATATGTTTAAAAAATACGTTTCAAAGATATGTTTCAAATGTTTTAAAATTATGATCAGAGATGTTTAAAATGTGTAAAATAATTAAGATAGCTTTCAAAACACAGGTATTTAGAACATTGGGGGGGGGGGGGGGGGGGCTCAGCTGAATTTTTTTCTCTGAGGGGGGCCCCCCAGCGGTTCTGTTGTAACAGGACTGCTAGATCCCAGATTAGTTGCAATGTAACTTATCGGAATCGTAGAACTCCACTTCCGCTATCTTTTTTTCTCTAAATTTCCACACGCCTAGTTAATTTTATACAGTGCGTTTGTAATAAATTCATTGAAGTGTGGTGAGGCCAATTTCAAATACGACATAATTTAACCTACGTTTACAATCTTTTGGGCAAAATATCAGTTGTGGCAGGCAATGTATAGACTACATGTATGCAAAGCAGCCAACAATGATATATAATTATCTGATATCATTTTGAAAATGTAAATAGATCAGTCAAGTTTGAGGTCAATTGTTATTTTCCATGCTGAACCTTCTCATATTATTAGATTGTCATATGTCACAACATGTAAAATGAGGATCTATACGTTTTTTTTATTAAGATATACTATAGACAAGGGCAACAAATCCGTCACAGAATTTCTTTTTTCAATATTTACATAAAATGACACATGAATGAAACATGATGCCTCGCTTTTATTTGGGCATTTTCTTCAAAGTTTTAGATAAAATAACTAGGCAAAGATTCGATCTTAACCTTTGCATCCTCAAGTGTCCAACTCTGTAAAAGAAAACCTAGGAGCAGTCTGCCCTCACACCAACCCTTTCTGGTCGTCGTGAGAGCGCTGATGGAAGACGAAGGACACGGCAGCGTCCCAGGAGGCCTGCAGCACCCGGTCCCGGAGCCCCCTCTTGTCGGAGCAGTGGTGCCACTGGGACAGGTCGCCGGTGCAGTCCGAGTCCTCTGGGGGCGCCCGAACCTGCCTGCCGTTGACGCAGCGCCGACACTTGAACCTGGCGAGAGGGAGAAAGGAAGGGGAGATGATATTACACTGTTACAGGACTTTACGGAACATGCATCACACCGTACACAAACACCCCTTTAAAAAAAGACAACGCTGGTCTGGTTGATGGCCTCGCCTTGCTTCACTAAATCATCCATAAGCAATATAATTTGTCAAAATCAACTACTTCTACTGATTCTGCCGAAGAGCATTTAGCGTGAGCGACCCGCTTCAAATGTAAACAGTAGCAACAGAGCACTTTGGCCTTTTGGAATCCATGTGCATTTATCTTATAAATAAAATTAATCATTTTAATTAGGAATAGAGTATCAGTGTTTTACTTGTCATGGGTATCGCTGGTCGTCTCCTCATTGAGCAAGAACAGTTCACGCAGCTCGCCCAGGGAGAAGTGGCGCTCTACGTCCTGCTCCTCATCCACCACACAGCTGCTCAGGGCCTTTTTATGGGCTTGCCTCTGCAGAATCTTCTCCTCTATTGTTCCCGTCTGGCACGCACATACAGTCAAATGAGATTATAGCAACAACACACCATCGATTCAGTTTCATTTCCTTAAATTTTGTTTCAGATTTTTTTCAAGTATCTTTTTATCCTACTTTTTAAAAAAAATCGGTGTCAAGTATTTGTGTGTGTGCTGCTCATATAAAGGACACCGTATAATTCCCAATGAAACCAAGTGGAAATACGAAAACATGCTGAAAAGGGACACATTATAGGACCTCTTTCTCGGACGGTATGTAAAATAGGTGCTGGTTTGAGCAGATGAAGAAGAACAGCAATTTTGCTACATTTGGAAAAGGTAAATTTTGCTACATACTGTCAGGTCACGAGACCTTACAATATAAAAGTGTGTTTGTGTGTGTGCGTGGTTCTTCTCACAGATAGCAGTCTGTAGATGTAGCAGGTCTTCAACTGACCGTCTCTCCACACACGTGCCATAGCCTGCTCATCATTGGCTGGATTCCAGTCGGGATCGAACATCACTAAGCGGTTGGCACCAATCAGATTCAGGCCACATCCGCCAGCCTTGCTGCTCAGCATGAAAATAAACTCTGGGTTCTAATGACGAGGAGAGGAGTTACGGGAGTCACACTTAATTACACAGATATTTATTGTGAATGAAGCTAGAGCATGTATGGGTGTAACTCACGGATGGAGTGTTGAATCGTTCCACAATTTTGGCCCTTTTCTTAATGGACATTGTGCCGTCTAGTCGAACATAAAGATAACTACAAACAATAACAAATGAAACACAAGTATTAACCTTGACATTTACTTCATATAACTATTAAAAAGGCATCTTCATGGGTTTGGGTTACCTACGACATCTGCACAGCTTTTCAAACAGATCCAGGGTTTGAGTGTAGTTGGAGACTAGCACCACTTTGTCGCTTGTTGTGGACCTCGTCATTGCCAGAATGTAGTCAAGGACCAACATTTTACCTGAAATAAGGCATCGAAATGTTATGAAATCCTCATCAGCTGTGTGCACATTAGACCATATAAATAACACCCTGCACTTTTTCTCCTTCATTGGGTTTTTTGTAACTAAAATTGAATATGTATTCACATATCCCCACATTCCCCACAGTTAACACTATAATAGGACATGCCAAATTGTCTATTAAAGGGGTTAGGGATAAAAATATGAACATTTATCACCAAATAAAGTGAATACCAAACTTCAGACAACTAATTAGAACAGCATTGTGGTGCTAATAATTCATACCAGAAAGTTGAGGTTCCACAGATTTCAAACTGTATCCGGCAGGGAAGATATCCAACGCTCCTTCAAAGCCCTCCGCACCCTCCATGCACTTCTCGTAGATTAAAGCCGGGTCTGGAACAAAAAAAAACGCTTCTTACCTTGTTCCTCCTTTATATTTGTCCTCTTAATGGAACCTTCTATTTTGTATTTAGATGAGTAAAGGAATGAAAGGCCATCAGAAGAAGGTTGCTTGGTAGGTTTTGGTGGCAGTTACAGCTTTGTCCAGTTTTACTTTGTCAAAAGGGTAAGCTATGCAATATTCTATGTATTGATCCAATATATAAATGCCTATGGTGTATATGCATCTCATGGACATAAATGTTGATTAGGCTGACTTTTGAATGGAATAGTAACATGTATTCCATGTGTCATATATCTGACACTGGTGTAATAGAGAATACAAACGGTAGTGTTACTATGATAAATTGCAAAAACTTACGATTGCACAGTTTCTTGAGTGTTGTGATGGAAGACAATGAGGACACACTTATTTTGCCTTCCTGGAGAGTTTCGACTGGCTTGGCCTGCATCAGAAAACGCTTGTAAAGCTCTGACTGAAGTGGGGTCAGCCTGGAATAAACCAAAATAGACACTGGTTACAACACAGACACACACACGCACACGCACACGCACAAAAACACACACAATACCTGCAGCAAACAACTTGCTCGATCTTCACAGGGAGATACTTGGAGAGAATATCTGACGTTCTCCTTATCAGGCATCTGTTGTGAAAAAAGTGTTGTAGTTAACAGATACATTTTGCTGTATAACCAATTCTACAAGGGTTGATAAGATAAAAAAAAATGTCAGTGACTGTCTCCCCTCTGTTATATTTGCAAGGGACGTCCAGTGGAAGCAGATGGACATGTCAGAGTGCTGGTCAACCATCTAATTCCTGCTTTTTAAACCTGACAACTATAATGATACAATAGCAGGATAATTAAATAATGAATCATTTCATATATTCCACTATTAGTAGCTGGATCAGTTCATTGCCAAAAAAATGAAAATTGAACTGTAAAGTCATTGTGAAAGGTTGCTAAAATGGGCTTTGTGGTTTCATGTGATTTAACTTTTTAAGCTCACCTGTTGACTACGCTGATCAACTCTTTGAGTTTCTCCTCTCCAGCTTGTCTGTCTTTATCACTGGCATCAGCATCTCTACCCTTCAAAATGGGAAGCTCAAACCGCTTTTTAAACTCTTGGGCTGTACCTGTATGAGGGAGGGCAAGGTAAAGACAAAAAATATGGAATTGACAGATATCAGGAAAAAATTAAAATACCCTGGTATGCATTTCAATCAAGTGCACGATGCCTCTTACCAAGGATGCCAGCACTGACAAAGTGCACCAGACTGAAGTATTCGAGCAGGTCGTTCTGGATAGGGGTGCCTGAGATTAGCACTCTACGCTGGGAGCTCATAGCATTGAGAGCCTGGTACGTCTGGTTGTCAGAGTTTTTAAGCCGATGACCCTATAGTTTGCAATGGCAAAGATAATCTCCTAAACAACAGAATCATTCGAGCCGTTACTGTGGATATTTGAAGAAGGCGCTGAACAAGTTACCTCATCGCAAATGATCAGTCCAACCTTTCCCTTGTGTAGGACCTCAGCGTGAAGACGGAAGGTTTCATATGAAATTATGAGTATTGGTGTCGGCACTCTCAGGCCATGCTGGCACATGAAGCTCACTGGAAACCACAAACATCAAACCAGTGTGAAAAGAGGAACATCACAGGTACTTGTACTGACACCGCATCCATGTCCATGCTAACTATATATATATTATTTGCTTTTGACAAAAGCCTTTTCGGGAGAGTTCGGGATGCGTCTCCCCGTCACGCAATCCCACAGAAACTTCACCCCCTGAACACAGTTTAGATTCCATACTTTTTCAATGAAAATACTTAGACTTGGCAGTGACATTTTTGGTCAAATTCATCTCAAATTATTTAAAGAGCGAACAACCGGACAAAGGGATGTACGGTATAGTGAAATATAAAGAAAAACATATTTCTCATATTGGCCTTCAGTAAGCACCATTTGATTATGTGACTGATTACTGGTTTAAAATTGTTAAAATAACCATCATTATATTATTTATTATACATGACATTTACATTATTCTATCGTTGTGACAGTGTACGAATGGCTTTACCTCTCTCTGGTGAGGTCTGAGTACAATTCCCAAGACTGGATCCACAACTACATGCACTGGCATTTTCTCCCTAGAGGTTAAAGACACAATTAATATAAGGTTATGGTGTATATTACATTAAGTACCTGTAATCAGCTGTGTATTTCACTCACTTGTCTGCTTTAAGCATGTCCTGAGTATTCAGCGTAGGGGGCTCATACAGAACCAACGCACCCTCTGCAAATGGGTCATGAAGTGCACGCCTCACTCCAGCACGCTTCAAACCTAGTGCCCTGATTCCCAGTGGACCTACAGGTACAAGCCAGCATAAGTAGCTATGATAGAAGTACAATATAGAGCATAAAATTAGAGTTTAAGGATCCTTACCTGTGTAGTTTTGAATGGGGATCTTAAATGGTTTGGAAAGGATACTTTGGATGAACGCTTCCTAAACAAATATTATGAAAGTCAGTTAAGTTGTCTGATGATTATAGGTCAGCAATCACTGAACTGTAGAACAGGACGTGATAGAGAGACACCAATCCTCACATGCTGGTTGCTGTCTACACACAGAGGAGGGTTGGTCAGCTGCGTTAGAGGCTTTCTGAAAGGGGCGACATAACTCTCTCTGGAATTGCTATCCCCTTTCGTTTGTTTGTCCTGCGGAAAACCAAAACACAATTACATCATTAAAATATAAAACGATAATTGATGTTGTTATTATCGTCATATACTTGTCCAATCCCACCTGGGAAGGGCTCCACTCTTCCTCCTCGGATGAATCATCAGCTTGTTTCCGTTTGGCCACCTGGCTTGGAGCACGACTCCTTCTCTGGGAGCAGATATTTTAAAAGGTTTATTATTTATCGTCGTCAACGTGACCATTGACATACAAATAGAGCTCAATTGTCACCTGCTTCCTCACCATTTTTGTTTCGTCTTTCAGTAACTCAATGAGGACTAAAACAACACTGCATTTGTTAGCATCTCCAATCAACTGTCTATATTCCTGGTAACAGACATTGTTGTCATGGCTTGTTGGCTACCCTTATGTTGGGATTCAATTGAATGCTAACGTTTACATCTGAACTAAACTACCTTTTTAACTTACTACCGTAATAACCACAACTACTAGGAAACGCCACGGACAATTCACAAATCGCGCGCAGTGTTTGCACATCTCTACGGAAAGCCTTGAAGGACAACGGGGATATTTCGCTTTTCTTTTCCCATACCCGTGGCTAAAAGTTCATTAAATTACTCTAATTATCTATGGACTATGGCAGTGGTTCGCGTACCACCACAGAAAATATTTGTCTCCCCAAGTACAACCATTAAGACAGATGTTATAAAATATAACAACATACAGTAGCGTAGGCCTACGGCCCTATTCAGTTACGCACATCTCATGCAGGAGACACATTTAATCTTAAAAATAATATTATTTATTGTTGGCTGTTGTCAGCTGTACAAAGTGGTAGCACAAGAAGAGAGACACGGAAACACATACACACAGCAAGTGAGAACATCATCTCATGATAAATGTATTGTCCGTTGGTGGTTTTTAAAGGAGACATATTATGGTGTTTTCCTAACCAGTAAACCTAGTATTTGAATTCCAGAAAACGTGTTTTTTAAGCTGTTTGCTGGAAATAGCTTGTAGGAAAAATAATATTGTCTACCGCTATGGAGTGGCGAAGTCACGCCCTTTCCGGTAGGGCTCATGGGACCTATGAGATCGAAAAATATGAAGAGAAAATAATTATTTTCTGGTCCCAGGCTTTATATGCCCTGGATAACACATATGTTGTTTGTGGATTTAAAGGATAATTTTTCATGGAAAGAGTTCGACCGTTTATTGTGCATTTGTTCAGATAAAGGCTGTAGAGAAAACACAACGAGAAAGACATAGGCCTACACGGCTCGTATGTGACGTCACGCTCCCTGCGACTGGCGTGGAGAAGACCGACAATCTTCCCATCAGCATAACTAAAACTCTGCACGTGCCCCGACTTATAATGGTTTTCACCTCTTTCGATGCTTTTATCCTTGGAAAAATCGGTGAAGTGGGGCAGAGAGATCGCCATCTCTGTGCCGAGTTCCAAGGGCGGGTGTTGTGACGTATATCATATGCGTCGAGAGCAGCGAAGAGCTGTAGTTCACAAAGCGGCCTCACATAAAGCCTAAAATTATCAAACTTCTTCACGAACATTTTTAGTTTTCTTTGCATGAAAAATTATCATTTAAATCCACAAACAACATATGTGTAATCCAGGGCATATAAAGACGGGGACCAGAAAATAATTATTTTCTTTCCATTGACATTCATATTTTTCGATCTTATAGGTCCCATGAGCTCTACCGGAAGGGGCGTGACTTCGCCACTCCATTCCCCTCTGTTTCAGTCCCTTCAGAATGCATGTTTCTGATGTCTGTAGCATTGATGCAAATGAGCTGCTGCCCATTGACCAATGAGCTGTCAGACGGAACCATAGCATAGAGGAGAAGGGGTTGTTGCTGACTCCTGGAGCTCTATATCTATATTATGGGCTAATATAATAATTATGTTATATTATATAGGCCTATATTATATACGGGTATTTATATAATCTATCTAATATCACGACTGCAATGTTCTTCTTGGAAAGAGGGGTCGAATCCAAAGGAATAGCTTTAACGAGACTTTATTTGTATAAAGTATTTTCGGTATGGTAAACTGATGCTCTGAAGTAAAGAGAGATTGGAGATGTGCCTTAGCACGTGCGAGAGTGTTCTCCTAGCTGATCCTAGCCACAAACCCACGTATGGTAATCGCTGCCGGGAGAGTTCTAATGTTTTCATGGCCAGGTGGGCTTCTTTATGGACTCAGCGAGGACTGGAAGACTTGGAGAGGAACCGGTGTGACGTAATCCTCGGTTTTCCTCGCCTGGTCTGTGATGCTGCCCTCTGTGGCTAAAGTATCTATTGCAGCCTTCAGTAATGTCCTGCTTTCCCTTGTGGCTATGTGTAGTATTTACGGCTTATATATTTGGTCCTACCCCCTATTGGTTAAGTGAGGGAAATACAGCTTGTGTTCCTAAAATACGTAACAGTCCCTCCTTGGTCATCTTAGATGACCATACAATAATATTTTAAATCATAAACACCATTTACCACACCGAAAACATAGTCAAAGTAGGATCAATCATCAACACCATCAACCGTCGTGGAAAGACCTCTTGAAGAGAGGGAAAAACCACTACGCGTCCCCATAATACTGAGACGGCATTCACCTTGTGGGTCTTATTGGAAATACAGGTCATTATTTAACAATACAACAATGAACATAAATCTTGTTAACATACAATCACATGGCCAAACAGCACACAAACAAAACTATCCAAGAAATCCTGAGCTAATACTTTTGGTTATGTGCAACAAGGTCATAAAATATTCAACAGGTGCAAAAGTAACGTAAAAATTGGTGGTCATAATACAATTTTAAAATTTCAAAAGGATTGATAAGCTAACATGGATTTGGGAGGGGTTCAGGTGATCTTCGTGTATTGGTGCGCCGGTTCATGTGGGTGGTTTGGGCATGGATTTGGGTGGTTCAGGTGATCTTCGTGTATTGGTGCGCCGGTTCATGTGGGTGGTTTTGGGCGATGTTATTATTGTAGTCATTGTTTTTTCTGTCGCCGTCGGGTCTGTAATTCATGAACCCAAGACTCGTCCCTCCTTGTCAAGGGCTCAACTCAGAGAGGTTACTCCTACATCATGGGAATCTCCAAACAGGTTCTCCGTTGTCGTGTCAGCAACAGGTGGCCTGTAAACAACCGTCTCAAAGATCAACAGTACCATTATCAATGCAGCGATTCAGAAATAACGGGTTGCATTCGCAACACTATACAATAACAAACAGCCTGGTATGGTTGTTAGAAATGTGTTATTCAAGTAAATCCGGGATATTGATTATCTTATATACAAGCGCTTCTACTAGAATAGTAGAGGTGTTGACTATTCTACATATTACAGCTGGATATGATCGGGCCCCTCAGGTGATGTATCATTCACTTTCATCGGATCATATCTGATCCCCATGTAAGCCTGAATGGCACTTGGCGCTTCTGTAGCGCCCACTGCTGTGGGGATTAGCAGATGCAGTAGCCCTCGTGCACAGGGAATACAACGGCAGCCGGTGACAATTAACACGGTCTCTGCATTTATTCCCGCAACGGGCACTTACTGGATCATGCTCTTCCACCTCCCAAACATATTCTCCATCCAACCTGTGAAAGGGTCATTAATGCCGGAGTTCTCTGCCAATTCTAACCTGAGGGATTGTAATTATGCCAGCAACCCATCCAGAGTTGTGTTATTGGGGATAAAGTACAACACGTTGTGCCTATCATCGCATTTATCCCTCCTTGCTCTGTCAATAACATTTCCATATCTATATATATATATATTCCTTTTAACTTTATGTGTTAAACTGAACGAAGTGTTGCTGATTATGATACATGTAATTTATCTAAACAATATATATATACATAATTTTTATATGGTGGACAAGCAAAACAGAACCAATTCAACTCCTGCCGTTATTTGATCTCCTCATGTGACTGTTACTCCTTGCTCGGCGGAGGCAGTTTATCGGCTCCGGGTGTGTCTGCATCTGGTTCTGGAACTTTTGTTTCTATTGTAGAAATACAAACTCATGTACAGCAGTTAGTTGTTCAAAAACATTTCCTATAATTCTATTTTTAATTGTTCTAATGGAAGTCCATTATGGGACCCTAGAAATGTAAGTGTAAGCATGAATCTAACCGTAAGCATTACGTGCAAAGTTAGCTGTGTCAGAGTGATACACGGTACTCACCTTGCTTCTGGAAACATAGGACCTGAAAATTGTATGCGTTTCAAACATGTTTGTATTATAATTGATCTATTTAGTGCTTGTGCGGATTTTAATTTTTTGTTTTGAGTGTCTCATTCCTTATTCTGAGCTGATTTCAACCTTCAACCTTGATTTAATATTCCCACTACATCCCTCCTTGCGCATGCTTCAGCCATGCGCATTAGAATTAACCAATCCTAACAACGGTGTAGTGCAACCAAGTTGAAGTTCCTTTCCTTAATCATCTGTACATAAACCAATCCATTATGAAGATATATGAAGACCAGTACATACAAAACCAAAGGTCGATAGTTGTGGGTCTATGCAGCCGTCTTGAGACCACGCTGTTAAATGCAGTAAACCGTAAATGTTTCATGAGTCAGATGCGCCGTAACTTATCAGAGTAAAAATAAATATCAGACTATGAGACGCTGACGTTGTAACTAAGTGTTACAGCAGTAGCAGTGGCATTTGAAAGGTTAACCCTCTACTGCTGAATCTAAATTGAGCCTATGTTGTCCCTGGCGAGCAGATGTATTGTTAATCCCTTTCCTATCTTATAAACCTAAAAAGATGAAAAAAAAGGGAAATTAGAAAGTTAAAATTTGTATGTTCAATATCACTTCTTTGTAACCGTATCTGGTTCCAACAGCTACCTTTATTATACTACCCGATTGTCCTACACTATATGCACATCTGGGCATTAAATATAGGGTGATATTCTAAAACAAAACAAAACCTGAGCCTAAAATAAAAATTCAGAAGTTATTGGATAAAGCAAAGTTATTGAAAGTTAATTATAATGAACCATTTTCTAATTATCTTAGTTTTATATGTGATATGTTTTCAATATCCCCTCGTGTATGCAACAGTTGAGTAACCTCCATTATTTTGGTGGCTCTGACACACACAAGAGGACATTCACACATGGTATATGAATCCACCCTTTGTTTTCATTCTATATTTTTATCTCTATATACACATTCTTAAGAAAAGCACGAACGAAGAATAATCATAACATGCGTCAGACCTAAAAATAAGCATATTATTCAACAATTTGAGACTTCAGATGGGATTTCTTCCTGCGGAGCTCTTCATTTTCTAAAGGGTCCGCAGAAAGGTCCGCTGAGTGGCCAGGAGTTCTTACACATTCAGAAGTGTTGCTGAGGACAGCTGCCTCACAACAAACCAAAAGCCTTTGTTAACCATATGGGCATCTAAGTCATCATTCCTTAAGATGTCATAAATATGGGGTTGGCCGTTCCTTATCACTTGCGTCTCTGCGCTTCACTGGGGATCAAGGATAACGGGCCCAAACCAACACTGGACAACAGAGGAACAGAGTGAGAACTGATTTCCACTAACCTCAAAGGATTTTGAACGACCCTGCAGAATAACAGGGTGACAAGACCACATGGGAAAATACAAACATACAAAACTTAAATTTAACATTATCAAAATATCTTAATATTAAAAATCTCCATTGCAATATTAGGCATCATACTTCTGTTGTTACCGTAACGTTGTCAGTTGGGGACAGTCGGGGTTACGTACGGCTGTGCGTTTTGGTTGACCATTAAACTGGTTGTGATATATTGTAATAATCGAGTATCCACTGTCTTGGCGTGTAAAGAAAAACGTAACACGTATATTGTTAATCAAAATTATGATGAATTACGGATTACTTTTATTACTTATGTAATTTAAATGTAAATATTGCCAATTATTAACCATAGATTATGTGAAGACTTTTATTATTTTCATAGTTTGCAATGAAATATATATTGTATTCTTTCTTATTTTGGACCTCGTCAGGTCTGTTGAACTATGCATTTCTACCGCTTGTCCTCAGGATCCTCTATTGGGGGGGACTCCTCTATTGGAGGTTATCCCAGAACTCTTCTAATAAGAATCCCCAGGCCTGGATAACCCCGGACTTCTGTGGACGAGCGGTATGCACGCTATGGACAACTTTAAAGGCTAACCGTTCATGATGTGGAGTCTAGATAATTATTTATATTTTAAGATCACCGTGTAACTGTCGTATAGGGACCTGGTTGATGCAAGACCCCTGGGTCGGTGCCCTTTTGTAGGACTTCTTTCGGTTCTTGAATCCGGCTTTCCTAATTGTTGAATACAAGATAATGCATGCATATTGTGGTACGATATTATATCTATTGCAATCGCTTCAATGGAGGCAATAGTTGACCTTTGAACATTTCACGCAGTGTTTATTCGTATGTAGTAGCTGATTATAGCAGAATTTAACCCATGTAGATTTAATATTCGCAAAAAACGTATTGTAATTGTGTCTACCGCAGTTGAGCTAACTCCCTCCTTGGGCACCGTTTAAAACCATGTGCACCATTTATTAATTCAACATATTATTCTAGCAGTTGAACCCCGTGTCTATTTGAACCAGCCTGGTTCTCTACCTGTCTTGCTACACAAAACGCATGTTGAATAGACAGAAGGGCTCAGCAACCTGAAAAAAAAAATAATTACTGTCAGTGTTTGGCATTCCTTCTTATACTGCCATTGCCTGGAGAGAGAAAGAATTAAGATCAATGCAGAGTGGTAGAAAGAAGAGTGTTTGGCAACTATAATGCTTGTGCTGCCACCTCCTAAAGAGAAAAGAGAATTAATATTTTATGCACAGAAGTAAAATGATGATTGTGGGCAACTGATCGTTGTGTTGCCACTCCCTGATTAGAAAAGAGAATATTTGTAGTAATGTTAACGATTAAAAATGATGAATGTCGGGCATCCATTACTGCTCGGGTTGCCAAGGCCTGACGAGAAAAGAGAAAAAATTTAGTACAAATGCAAGAGATCGGCTACTTGGAAAGCTGGGGGTCGTCTAGTTGGGATTTATAATAGTTATATATATATTTGTGGTACATTTGGAGATGTTGAGATGTAATTGGGAATAATCTCGTGTTAACGAGTAGGGGGCACTACCAAGAACTACAAATATGGCTGCGGTGCATACTACATACGTATCAGCCGACTACAGAAACTTTTCTGAGTTCTATCTGTCCGGCTGAAAACTGTGGTACCTTATAGCTTAAGGTACCACTTAACCGCAATTTGTGTTCTTAATACACTCTGTTTCTGCGCTTTGTGTACATTTATATGTACACAGATAGCCCTATGAGATCCTTGGATGATAAGGGGAACTACAAATAGAAGTTATCATTGTTAAAAATAGCGACAGAGAGAGAGAGATAGAGAGAGGTGATGTGGGAAGGGTGGGGGTTCAATTCAATTCAATTCAATTTTATTTATATAGCCCTTAATCACCATTACAGTCTCAAAGGGCTTTAACAGGCCAAATATTTGTGACACCCCCCTTTACCCATGCCCCCACACGGGCAAGAAAAAACTCCCTTGAATCAGCAAGGAAGAAATCTTGAGAAGAAACGCAGTGTAGGGGATCCCTTCTTCCAGGGATGGTCAGGAGTGCAATGGGTGCCACAATTGGCATACAGGTAAATACATGTACATCATATTAAAATGGTGATGGGGTTCTGGCCGGTTATCCATGAGGAGAGTCCAGGCATCCAGTCCAGCACCCGCAGCACGCTACAACTGACAGAAAAGTGAATTAGAACGGAAAAGTACATAGTGGGAATGTATAATGTAATAAGAAAAGCACAAGCAGACAGAGTAGTCTTCACTACGCATCTGTTGTTTTCACACTCCAAATGCAAGATTGTAGAGGTGCGTTTTGAGCTTCCCTTTGAATAGCTCCACAGAGTCAGCTTCCCTGATCGCTGATGGCAGCCTATTCCATAGAAAGGGGGCTCGATAGGCAAACGCTCTCTGTCCAGCCGATTTCTTTTTAACCTTCGGCAATGAAAGAAGGCCGGCTCCCGAAGACCGGAGAGACCGAGAAGGACTATAAGGAATGATCAGGTCCTTCAGGTACAATGGAGATAGTCCATGCAAGGCTTTATAGGTCAGCAATAGCACCTTAAAGTCTGATTTCTGAAAGTTATTGGTAGCCAATGTAAAGAGGCGAGAATAGGTGTAATATGATCAAACTTTCTCGTTCTGGTCAGCAATCTAGCTGCCGCATTGTGTACCAGCTGTAGACTCTTTATAGTAGAGTTCGGTAATCCCGAGAACAATGCATTGCAATAGTCCAGTCTTGACGAGACAAACGCATGAATCAGTGTCTCTGCATCCACTACAGATAACATTGATCTGATTCTTGCAATGTTTCTCAAATGGAAAAAGGCAATTCTAGTTATACTTCTTATATGCTGATCAAAACATAGTTGAGGGTCAAACAAGACACCAAGATTTCTGACGGATGCACTCTGTGGGATGGCGAAGCCATCCAACCACAGAGAGACATCCTCAAACTTTTCCCGGTCCCGCTTCGAGCCGATAATCATCAGCTCCGTCTTCCCAGAATTAAGCTGTAGGAAGTTTTGTGACATCCAGCCCTTCACAGCAGCCAAACAAGACTCAACCTTTTGAATCTGGGCAGAATCCCCGGAATCTACAGGAATGTAGAGCTGGGTGTCATCCGCATAGCAATGGAAACTAATTCCGAAGCCGCGGATAACGTCACCGAGGGGAAGCATATAAATTGCAAAAAGCAATGGACCAAGAACCGACCCTTGTGGTACGCCAAAGCGCAACTTACAATGCTTCGATTCTGCACCCTCATGAAGCACAAATTGGGTTCTATCTGTGAGGTACGATTCAAGCCAACCAAGAGCCGTACCCCCGAAACCAACATAGTGTTCAAGACGGTGGAGAAGAGTGCTATGGTCAATCGTATCAAACGCAGCGCTCAGATCCAACATCACAAGCATTGTGCTTGTATTTTTATCCAAAGCAAGAAGGATGTCATTTACAACTCTTGTAATAGCAGTTTCAGTTGAGTGGAAATTCCTGAACCCCGACTGGAAAGGTTCGAAGAGATTATTCCTCGTCAAATAGTCAACAATTTGCTTTGCTACAATCCTTTCCTGTACCTTAGACAAGAAGGGCAGATTCGATATAGGCCGATAGTTCCTGACTAATTCAGGATCTAGGCCAGGCTTTTTAAGTAGCGGTTTTAACACCGCAGCCTTGAAATTGGAAGGAACAATTCCTGTTGAAAACGAAAGATTCATAAGCAAGAGGATAACAGGCCCCACCGTTGGAAAAAGATCCTTAAGAACCCTAGAAGGGAGCGGATCCAACACACAAGTTGTTGGCTTTGAGGCCTTTATCACCCTTTCAAGTTCCACCAAGGAAATCGCCTTAAACTCCAAAAGAGTTGCGTCGGAATTCACCATCCTATTTGGCAGAACCCCATCCTGCCCCACAGGATGTGTAGGATTAGCCGCCCGGTAAGCATCAATTTCCTCTCTAATTGATTGAATCTTATTCTCAAAGAAATCCATAAATTCACCTGCCGAGATCGAGGAGCCTACGGTCTGATTCTGTTTCTGAGTGAGACTCCTCACCGTGTCAAAAAGAAATTTAGGATTATTTCTATTCAAATTAATGATACTAGAAAAGTAGGCGTTCCTGGCGATAGTCAGCGCGCCCTTATAGGTGATCAGACTATTATGCCATGCAAGATGAAAGACCTCAAGTTTAGTCGAGCGCCATTTGCGTTCAAGGATCCTGCAATTTCGCTTCAAAATGCGAGTTTCTGCATCAAACCAAGGAGCTGGTTTTTTCAATGTTCGTTTTTTAGTTACGTACGGAGCAACTGAATCAATGGCAACAGACAAGGCAATGTTGAGGTCATCAGTAAGGCACTCCACAGAACCACTATAGTTACAGAGAGGTGCAAGTGAACCAGATAACTTATCTTCCATAGCTGTAATGGTTGCAGGTGTGATGCGGCGACAGCTGAAAGTAGCTTGCTGATCGTCGCAGGGGCAGGATACCACCACCTGGAAGGTGAGCAAAAAGTGGTCTGATAAAGCTGAGGTGTAGGAAGAGACCACTAGCTGCGAAATGTCAACACCGCGGGTCAGAACGAGATCCAACGTGTTTCCACCGATGTGGGTTGGTTGCTGGACGAGCTGTTTGAAGCCAAGCGTATCTGTAATGGACAGAAAAGCCCTTGTGAGGGCATCAGACGGGTTATTCACGTGAATGTTAAAATCCCCAATAAGCAAAATA
Organism: Gadus morhua; assembly: GCF_902167405.1. Lineage (NCBI taxonomy): Eukaryota > Metazoa > Chordata > Actinopteri > Gadiformes > Gadidae > Gadus > Gadus morhua. The sequence goes on along the minus strand of NC_044059.1, from coordinate 18,503,028 downwards.
TTGTCTGAATATGTGGCCAAATCAGCTGCAAAGTCAGAAAACTCATCCAGAAAAACTGAATACGGTCCTGGAGGACGGTATACTACAGCTAAAACAAAAGAGTCTGGAACTCGTTTTGCTTCTCGAGGAGCTGAGGTGCAGAGCGCTAGCACCTCAAAGGATCTGAAAATATATCTATTCTTCGGCTTTAAATTAAGCTTAAAATTAGATATCAGGGCTACTCCACCACCTTTCTTAACTTCTCTAGATACTTGGGTGCTGACGTAATGGGGTGGAGTAGCTTCGTTTAAGGCTGGAAACTCATCTGGTTTTAACCAGGTTTCAGAAAGCCCCAGTATGTCGATCTTTTTATCAATAATTAAATCATGGACCAAGAGCGCCTTCGATGAAAGCGACCTTATGTTCATGAACCCTATTCTGAGTACTTCCCTTTTATTATTTTCAGAGGGAGTCTGGTTAACACTCAGCTCTGAAGCGGTCAAGGGGATACCGCGGTTTCGACATACTGGTTGCGGCCCTCGTCTGCGGGTTTTACACCTCGAGACAGCGCGAGGCCGCACCACCGTACATATAGGTACAGGGTTATTTTCAGAGGGAGTCTGGTTAACACTCAGCTCTGAGGCGATCAGTGGGATCGCCAGAGTTGGACATACTGGTCGCGGCCCTCGCCTGCGGGTTTTACACCTCGAGACAGAGCGGGGCCGCACCACCGTACATATAGGTACAGTGTTAATTTCAGGGGGAGGCCGGTTAGTTGTTAGTATTTGATTTGACGTGCGGTTTATCATGCGATTTGCCATGCGATTTTGCACGCCTGTACTAGGTACAGCGTTAATTTCAGAGGGAGTGTGGTTAACACTCAGCTCTGTCATGCAATTTAACATGCGATTTTGCACGACTGTACACATAGGTACAGCGTTAATTTCATGCGTTGCGTCATGCATCATGCAATTTACCATGCGATTTGACATGCGATTTGTACACATAGGTACAGCGTTAATTTCATGCGTTGCGTCATGCATCATGCAATTTACCATGCGATTTGACATGCGATTTAACATGCGGTTTGACATGCCGTTTGACATGCAGTTTTGCACCACCGTACATATAGGTACAGCGTTAGTTACAGAGGGAGTCTGGTTAACACTCAGCTCTGAAACAATTGGTGCAATAGATCCTGGTTCAGCTAACCCATCTGCTGTGCTAGACTCTGTTCTAGACTCTGCAACGTAGACTATCATGTTGCTAGCAGGTTTACTAAACTCCTGCAGCCCAGCGTGCTGTGAGTGGATGAGTCACGCCTGACTAAGACATCTGTCTATGTTTTTTGACATAATTGAGGCGCCTAACCCAGTAGGGTGTAGGCCGTCTCTCATGAGCACACCAGGGCGACCCCACAGGGAGGGCCAGTTATCTATGAAACCAAAGCCCTGCTCTGAGCTATATAGGGCCAGCCAGCGATTTAGAGACAATAATCTACTATAACGCTCATCATTACCCTTATCGGGTAGAGGGCCTGAGAGAATGAATTGATGCCGACACATCTTTCTGGCGAAGTCACAAAGCCTAGCTATGTTGCTTTTTGTGACCTCAGTTTGTCTTGCCCTAGCATCGTTGGTGCCGACATGAACTACAATGTTGTCGAAGCTAATGTCGGGTTCATTCTATTCTCTGGGGAAGAGGGGGGGGGGGGGTCTTTATGAGGGGGGGTCTTTATGAGGGGGGGTGGGAGATAGGGACTAAAGGATGGGGAAGGAATTTAAGGGGTGAGGGAGGGCCTATCTTTAGACAGGCAGGCAGACAGAGAGAAAGAGCGAGGAATTGGGAGTTACAAGATTGTACAACGTTAATTACTTTTCAATATTTCATATTGAAACTGTGGAACAACCTTCCTGGTTGCCCAAAAGCAATATGTCTGTACAAACAAAGTGGATTTACAGATTTATCACATGTATACATAAATATTGTTCTCCCATAGATGTTGAATTCTATTAGTTACAAAACTATAGCCAAAATATTATGCGTCAGAAACTATTGCTTTACCGATGGTTTTCAACTTAATGCTATGGATTTATTGATTCGTAGAGGATGAGGGCACTTAATGAGCGTGCGGAAACTGTAGTTATGAACTAGATATTGATATTTAAATCAAAATCAAACTAAATACCTCAAATATTGGAATGAAATATACAATATAATACTTCCAGCTATTGACTAGTGAAATGTGACAATTATATACCATTGGCTGAATAAGTAACTGCCAAAACATTGTTATCATTTGAAACAGATGGATTTTTAAGGGAATATTTTATGGAGAGAGAACATATTTCTAGAGACAGACAGACAGACAGACAGAGCACACCGGGGGTCCCTTTGTGCAGGCTACCATTGCCTTATCAAAACACCCAGGTCAAAAATGACACTTGTTGCCTTCAATAAGTGTGTGCTTGGAGAGAGATAGAACATATCTCTAGAGAGAAGGAGCGAGATCTGCTATTGTCCAGGTCAGAGGTCATGCAGTCTTAACAAAAGACTGACCATTCAGACCCTACTGACTTGAGAGAGAGAGAGAGAGAGAGAGAGAGAGAGAGAGAGAGAGAGAGAGAGAGAGAGAGAGAGAGAGAGAGCGAGAGCGAGAGAGAGAGAGGATGTAACACTTAAGTTGAGGCCCCCTGTTGCTCTTGAGCAATGGCGTTTGTTTCAGAAAGGGCTCTGACTACAAAGACTGTGGAGGTACGAACAAAGGAAACGCACGTTTCCAAGACGCGTTGTCCCTTTAAATCGTACACCACGTGGTACATCCAAAATGCTGCAGAAACAAACTAGTTCTGGATCTCTATAAGAAGTATGAGATTCCTGCAAGTTTGTCCCCACGGCGGGTTAGCGAGGCACTTGATAGCAGATGGGTTGTACTGCGTAAGTCTACCTCTACGGCTGCGTTCTATACTAACCAAAATTGCACATTAGATGTTACATGAACCGGGCTGTGAGGAATCAATTAGATTTGAACTCCTTGGCTAACGACGGCCAAGCCTCCGGTTCAATATGCAACTTAAGCTAGATTAACGTTAAAAACCTGACCTTTCCTCGCTCCGCCGTAAGAGTTTAGAAGTTTATGGTCGGTAATAAATATACCTTATGGTGGCCCGGCTGAACTCGAAGCTTATCACCAAATAAATAACACTTAACCACAGGTAGTACGTCTCCCACGTTGGTACAAACATTTAGATCTAATCAGGATTGGATACAGTCTATCTACAAACCCATATAAAACACACTCCCAGCCCTTTACTTCGTGAGCTCGTTATTCAATTTCAATCTGTTAGCGTATCCTAGGCCGTTCGTCTAACCGGCTGTATGAATTTAAACCAGTCCGAGATTACACGTCCCCGCAACCAGTCGAAGGCAGTACAAGCTATTCACCTAATGTTACTAATCTAACTATACAGAGTTTAGTCATTGACAACAGGTTCTGTTTACCTTTCTTGTGGCGCCTGTAAGTAGCTTGTACTGCTCCCGACGGCCCCGCGGTCGCAAGTCTCGGTCCGGAACTTTCCAATCACGTCGGGGTCACCAAATTGCAATGTTCTTCTTGGAAAGAGGGGTCGAATCCAAAGGAATAGCTTTAACGAGACTTTATTTGTATAAAGTATTTTCGGTATGGTAAACTGATGCTCTGAAGTAAAGAGAGATTGGAGATGTGCCTTAGCACGTGCGAGAGTGTTCTCCTAGCTGATCCTAGCCACAAACCCACGTATGGTAATCGCTGCCGGGAGAGTTCTAATGTTTTCATGGCCAGGTGGGCTTCTTTATGGACTCAGCGAGGACCGGAAGACTTGGAGAGGAACCGGTGTGACGTAATCCTCGGTTTTCCTCGCCTGGTCTGTGATGCTGCCCTCTGTGGCTAAAGTATCTATTGCAGCCTTCAGTAATGTCCTGCTTTCCCTTGTGGCTATGTGTAGTATTTACGGCTTATATATTTGGTCCTACCCCCTATTGGTTAAGTGAGGGAAATACAGCTTGTGTTCCTAAAATACGTAACACGACCAAAAGCTATGTGCGCCTCGGATGATATTATGAATAATAAAGACTGTGTCTGACGTCTCTGGTACTTCCACAAATAAAGACTCGAAGTAGGGGATATCTCGGCCATGGTTGAGAAGAATTGGGGGGAAGGAACTTTGGCATTGACTCTCTGAAGTCCATGAACCGCGACATGGAGAAGAAAAGGATTGTACTCCGGGAGTTGAGCAGCCGGACTGCCTCCGAGCTCCCCGCGCCGGAGCTGCAGGTGTAGCACCCGATTTGGTTCCCCATTGGAAATGCTGTTCCCCCTCGAAACGCCATGTTAAATGACTCCGCCCACAGGACCAGCCAGAACAACTGGATCCACGGAAAGCCAAGTGGTACAAAATGATTGACGATTTGCGTGAGATGGAATGCGAAAACGCGATTTCCCTATTGTTTCGATTTTCTGTTCTTTAATTCAGTGTTGTTAGTCATTCTTTTTAATGTAAATTAGGCAATTTCATTTGTTGCATTTGTTGTTGAATGTGCTCGGTGAATATCATCGGATCATTGATTTGTGTGAAATCATGAATGAAGGCATTCTGTGCTGCTTAGTTTTTTCTTATAAAATAAATAAATAAATCTTATAAATCATGCATTTCTTTGGAACTGACTCTGAAATGACTCTGAAATCTTGGTTGGACTCTGCTTGTCTGTTTTGTCCGATCGAGGCAAGCACTTCAAATCTTTAAATCGACGCGCATTCCTCATAAGAGGATTGAACCCGTCTCATCAGCGTCTTGGTCGCGAGTGCTACCGCTACACCAAGTGGCTGCATTAGGGATAATATAACCTAACCCTATTATTGTAGACTTTGCATCCCTTCCCGTGTCTGTCAAATTATTTAAAAAAATTATCGTAGATGACTTGAGTGACTTGTGTCATTTCTGTGCGGAGGAAGACACCTTTGATAAAACGGAAAACGTTACTTGGGTAAGTAGCATTATAGGCCTACTGTAGGCCTAATATTGGCGCGCAGCCCCTATGAACCTGCACATATTTATAAGTCAGCCTAATGCTGCCTTCTTTTTTTTTCAGATTGTGTGTGATGCCTGTCTGAGGTGGTTTCACACACACAGTAAATCGGTAAATCGGGGAGTTAAATTTACTCTACGAGTGTTGATTTCAACACTATGGCAGAGTTTATATAATCCTCACTCCCTAGTGTAAAATCAACACTCGCCATAGTGTAAACTTTATAACACCAGGTCAGTGTTATATAATTAACTCTGTCAGAGTTTCATCATTACTCTTAATAGAAACAATTCAACCCCTCACAGAGTACAAACCAGTGTTACATAATTAACTCTGTCAGAGTTTTATTATTACTCTCATCAGAAACAAATCAACTCCTAAGTACAAAATTGAGCAGGGTTAGCACCACCAAAATTGCAGTGGGAAATCAATTAGATACTCATGCTACTATTTTGCTACAATTAAATGAATAAATACACAAACTAAACCATTCATTTCATTTCTTTTATTGACCGCATTTTTTAAAAATTGAATGCACAGGGACAATATATTTACCATTCAGACCATAGGCTGTTTGAACATCGAAAGCCTTGTGCATATGTAGGTCATTCAATGTAATGATAAAGTAACTTTCTTCACCCAAATTAACTTCATATGCATGGAAATGCTCATAAAAACACATAGTTATAAATTCATTAACAAGAAAACACACATCATCTTCAATCAGACAAATTCTAAAAATTTTACAAAAAACTGGTTGCTCATCGTGTATATCAGTGCAAATAACATTTCCCTCCTTGTACTCTAACCCATCCAGTTTGACCCATGTAGTGCTATATACTGTGCTGCTTGTCTTATTTATTGTGGCCAAATATTGTGTGAAATCATAATCAGTGTTAAATACTTTTAAAGGACCTAATTCTCTCCTATTTAATGCAAGGTTCTCCCAGTGATAGCCTATTGCCAATTGGTGTTTCTTAGCCAGGGATTTTGTTATATTTTTAAAAAATTTCAAAGTGTTCTTAAATAACTTGTGCTTTGCCTCAAATCTAATGCTGGACATATAACAAAGGGCCAATTTTGCGCAAACAAAATGGATAATGTGTCATTAAGTGATGTTTAGGCAGCAAGTTACGGTGTGGGTATATTATCTTAAAAAGCTCATGGTGCTCATGAATTAAATGTTTCAAATATATAGTCATGGCTTCAGTAACACGAGGGGAAAACACAATATTCATTATTTGCAACCAAAGTAGCAACATTCGCCAGTTCTGGCTCTCAGCCTCCACCAGATCACCAAAGATTAAGGGAGCGTTCCTCACAAGGCAAAAGGTTTGAATTGAGTTCAGTCTGCCATTGCCACTTGAATCCAGATTCACATTTGTGGGCCTATTTCTTCGCTCCATGTAACCATAGTCAAATGAATAAATTCTTGAAAGAAGATGACCTTTGTTAATAACAGTATCGGAAAGATGTTGAAAAAGCAACTTAAGCTCAAACTGAGCAACTCCTTCTAAAAGATCATGCATGATGTCAACCGAAACATTATTGACAACGTGAAAATACTTCAAAGTATTGAGGGTTGAATCCCTCTTCAGCCCATACACAGACTTCAGTTGTGGGTCCAAATGCAGAGCCCTGCAATGCCTCTCAAAACTATCACCATCACGAACAACAACTGAGGGGTGGTCCTCACTGTAAACCGTTTGAGCAGTCATTTTGTCTATCATACACAACCTGCAATAGTAAGTGCTACTAAATGACTCATTGTAACCAAGGATTGCGTGTATTCCTAAATTATCTCCTATTATTTGAGAAATGGTTCCATAGACCTTTTCACAGGAGATGGGCGTCTATTCCTTCAATTTCAAGAGTTCTGATGTCACGAATCAAAGGCTCAAGAATTGCATCAAAGCCATACTTCTTCACATCTTGACTGTGAAAGAGACTAACTAGGTGTATATTAAGAATGGCAGAATTAAATTTTGGCGGCAGATTTCTTAAGATAAAGTAAAGGCAGCCTAATTTGTGTATAGAATGTTTTGACCCAAGAGGGTTTGCCGTCTCAAAATCATCATAATACACTTGTATTTGCAGAGCATTTTTATGTTTACTGAATAGTGTGTGTTTTTTGAAGTAACTACCATCTTTGAAATCTTCATAAGTGTGTGGGCTTGATGTGGTACCTGCTATGACCTGTTCACAAATATCAGAGTTACAGAACATGAACTTAAGGGTCTCCAATATAGGTATGTAAACGAAAGTGTCTCTAACTTGAACTTGGTCATACGTTCCCATAGTCTTGTTTCGACGGGTATCAAACCGAACTCCAAGGGTAAGTTCAAGAGGCTCAACAGTTCCCCATTTCTCTCTGAAATATTTTACTCTTTTTGACTCAGAATTCAAAAAAGAGAAAGGGTTTTGGAAATATTCAAAGCTTTGTTCAACCTCCTTTGACCCCGGACAGTTTGATGGTAGAACTGACAAAGCACTGTGTTTCAAATGATCATGCATCTCTGTTGTAAATTCCTCAAGGTCACCAACAATAGCTGAGACCAAATTATTAGAAGCACCACCCCCCTGAAGTTTGGCAATTATGGAAGCACACATACTATTGAGATGTTCAGTGGAAGGAACAGAGCTGCTGTTCTCTGATATATCTCTCGTTGAAACTGGATTATTTACTTCGGGCAAGTCTACCTCCATTTGCTCAGAAATATTCTCACTAGGAGGTGAATTGTGGGATACACTACAGTCTGCACTAGTGTTGTTAACTACATGTGTATTTTCCAAATGTTTCCTAAAACCCGAATGAGTGACAAACTGCTTACGACATGTTTCTTGAGAACACATTAACCCTTGCTTTGAGGTAGGATAGAAACCATGTTTAAATTTCAAATGGGATATCAACGCCTGACTGGTTCCATGCAATTCTTGGCATTTAAAACATTTCATCATCGTTAAGGTTAAGCAAATTCCAATAAAAAAAAAAAAAAACTTAATTCAATAGCTTTGCACGGAATTCTCTAACCCTTGGTGATTCTTTAGTTTTTCCAATGTCAATTTTGTATACAGTAGTCTGGGCAAATGTGTAGAAGTTGTGAAGTGCATGATCATATGCCAAATTGAAAACAAAGTGCAATTTAAAAAGATCATCAAATGCACCCACTGCACTTGCTGCCTCACAAGGAATCAGCTTTTTGTCCAAGACAATGTAGAACTGGTCGATCCGATTTTGGTTTCTTCCAACAGCAAGGAGGTGTGGATGATGGTGATCACGTTTGCTGAGAGCCTCTTCAAAACTGCAACAAGACTGAACACGAAAAACAAAAAGGAAGACCAAAGTTACAAATTCATTATAATCCAGTATAAAGTGAGGTATTCAATAAAACCACTGAGCCAGAACCATTTAGTTAAAGGGCAACTTCACCCATTTCACATAAGCTTTGTATTTTTAGAACCCCCCGCATATTTTTGAATGGTCTAGCATCATTCCCTTATTTTCTGGAGACACTGGAGAGATCCGTATCGATCTCCAACACTTCCTGTTTTAGATGACGCAATATGACGATTTTTGCGTAGAAGAAAACAGGAAGTGTAAGAGGGGAGGATTCTCGTAAGACTACAAACACTAGTCCCACCCCCCTCTAGGGGGTGGGACCCACTGACGCTACAGACCTATTACAGCAGTGCCAGTGGGTGGGACTTCACCAGCAGAAACTAACATACACAGCGTCTGAAGCTAAGATAACAGAGGCTGTTGATAAAACTGAAGTACAATGGCGGAGGGTACTGGATCTGACATAGAAGATGGCACCATGCAAAAGTTCACCATTTCGAAAGAAATACAAACAAGGACTACCGTATTTTCCGCACTATAAGGCACACCGGATTATAAAGCGCACCTTTAATGAATGGCCTATTTTAGAACTGTTTTCATATATAGGGCGCACCGGATTATAAGGCGCATAGAATAGAAGATACTGCAGTCAAACGTTTGGGCGAGTACGGCATCCAACATGCCCGGATCCCTCTCGTCATTATCCGAGTCAGCGTCGCTGTTGCCTGGCAGTTCAGTGATTATTCCTGCCTTCGTGAAAGCTTGGACCACAGTTGAGACTGTTATATCAGCCCAGGCATCCACGATCCATTGGCAGATAGTGGCGTAACTGTACGTCCACACCAGGAGCGACCGCTCACAAAGTTTCGCTGCGAATTTTTCTGTTCGCTTTGGTCGCTCAAGTCGCTCATGACGTACAATTCAATTATGCAGACGCATTTAAAGGAGCCGTATGCGTTTAGTAGGCCCTACAGACAGCCATATCAAATAGTGAACTCTCCCATACACCTTGGCCATATTGCCGAGACGGTTTTGCTTGTTCGATAAAGTGCTTCGACAACAAGTAGGACAGTGATTCCCCCCAATATAAAAAAAATCCTAAAATGTAGGCTAATTACAACCGAGAACAAAAAACCCTGCGTGCTGTAGTAGTTGAAATATGTTTCACTGATCTGGATCTGCAAATCATGATCTGCAGTGATGTTGCTAGGTACGCGTCCTGCGTCCCTGACGCATTAAAATCTGAAAGGACGCACTAAACTCACTATCCATGCGTCCCGGGGACGCATCTCATTTTCCCCATGAAAAACGATACATTGTGAACATTAAACAACTCGTGTTTAATCACAGTAACTGGCCAAAGAAACCTTCTTGTGAGCAGATCGGACAAGCGCTGTTTCAACCCACTGCGCATCTACTTGGCGCAGACGTGATCCCCTGTACAAAGTATCGCGACATGCTAATTTAGCCGCTACCAAAACAAATAGCTCGTCACCGCTGATTTCATTTCAACAATTAAAAATACGAACTTCATAGTAAATAAACCCACGTTTCCACTGCTCGATGCTGTGCTCATTCGTGTCGAATGAGCAAATCAAACAGGATTTTTTTGCAATCCTTCTGATTGAATATATGTACATTTATGACAAAATCGTGAGGACTAGGCTTGTGACACACACACACACACACACACACACAAATGTGGCGCTCGCGCGGTAATAGCTCATTGGCGCCACCTAGTGATCATTATGTGCAAATGCACAGCCTCTCATTAAAATGACTTAGGGGTCATTTGACCCCTCTTGCGGCGCTAGGAGTAAGTAAAAATGGCCCGGCGTTTCTAGTGTTAAACATGAACGGTTGAGTACTCCAGCTCTAACCATATCATACCACCATCAAGGAGTTTAACACTATTAATTTAATTTAAGAAATAGAATAATAATAAAAAAGAAACACATTTTTTAAACTGGGGAATCGACTCGGGACCCATTGAATTTCTCAGGGACCCACCCAACTCGCCACCTGTGGGTCCCGGGGACTCACTACATTGAAAACCTATCAACATCACTGATCTGCACTCATTCGTCGCATTCAAAACAAATAGACATTGGCGCACATGGCTAATTTGCATACGTGCACAGGACTGGTTGGCTCCGCAAGGCAAATAATGGAACATATCTATCTATCGATCTATCTATCTATCTATCAACGCGTGTCTAGTTTTAATGTGATGTATTGTGTGTATGTCCAGTCAGACTTGTTCTGTGTGGTCTTGTAGGCTACTGTCCTGTGTGGGACGAACTACCTAAATGGATTCCCGACGATTTGTGTCGTTTGGTATTAATAAAGACTTGACTATCTATCTATCTAGACTATTTAATTAAAAATTATTCACCTCAGGCTCCGTGAATAGTGGGGAATAGAGGGATAAAAGACAAGAGATATATCCCTTGTCATTTATCCCTCGTCTTGCCGATTAGTTTGTTTATGTGACGATTTCAAAAACTTTTTTGGTTTTGTTTAAAGCATGCTACACGCGATTGGTTGGTTAGATTGGTGGCATGTAGAGCAAATTATAATGATTCCCGCTTAAATACGAACGTTCTAGATGTAGCCTATAAATACTCCCGCTTATCATCACTTGATATCCAAACCACTATGGCGTTTCGATCTCTGAACTGAAAAAGGGTGGGTTCGTACAACACCGGGTACCCAGTTACAGCCGCGATTAATACTTCAGCCGACATTTTGTTCAGTGAGTGAATAAAGGTAGGTAGGAACCAAAGTGCCTGCCGATGTTCCCTGGGATCCACGCAAGCGAAGAGCGTCTACATTCCGATTGGCTGTCAGTGTTTGGTCGCTGAAGCGAATAATAGTCATTTGCATAAAGTTAAAAAGTTTTCAACTTCTTTTTGACGCTGTGGTCGCTCAACTTTGGCCGCTGGTAGCGTTGGTCGCTTTGGTCGCTTTGGTCGCTCTTGCCCATAGAAAGTGAATGACTTCCGGCGATTTGGTCGCTCAATTCGCTTCTGGTGTGGACGGACAGTTCGCCTGGCGCTGTCTTAGTGACTTGGTGACGTGATGTTCGCCTTCTTGGCCCCGTCCACACGAAGCCGATTTTTTGGGTGAAACCGCATAATGCTACGGCCACACCAAACGCGTGTAACGTGCCTAACTTGACGCTTGATCATTGTGTGCAGGGTTTCCCCCAGCACTATCTTGTTAAGGCGGCCGCCTTAACAAGACTAGGGCCCCGCCTTGACTACCAATGTATTGAAAAAAATAAATAATAATAAATTGAAAAAATAAATAAATAAATGGCCTGTGGCTGCGCTGGATTTAGGAGTCCGAGGTAGGAAACCCAAACGCCGCCATGTTTGGGTGCATGATAGAGTTTAGATCGGGTTAGATTAAATAATCTCGGATATAAATAACAATAATCGGGTTAAATAACTTCACATGGTGTGTCTGGTGTGTTTCCAGCATTCGTAGTGTTGATCAGCAGATAGTCTGCCAAGACGTTGAGGTTGCTTAGCAACCGGAGACGCTGTCCATGCAAGTGAATGGAGCGTTCCCTCTTCGTCATAACTATCAAACCAAACATCCTTCACATACAACGAGCGAACATGATGAAAGTATAATGCACATTTCTCGCTAAAAATGTTTACATAAACGCATTTAATGGCGTAACTATGTTACTATTTCCACCCAGAATAAAGAAAGATGTCGGCCGTATGCTTCTGTGCAAGCGTTACTACTCTCTGCCGTGACGTCGGGTCAAGCTCCACGCTGATTTGTTCCATTATGGTGCGGCCACACCAGACGCGTATCTCGCGTAATTTTTACGCGAGATACGCGCGTAAAATGTTGCTTGACCATTTTGTGTCAAAAATGGTCACATACGCGCAATACGCGCCATACGCGCATACGTCACTCGCCTAGATGAGTCCATGTCCATGCAAGTGAACGGAGCGTTCCCTCTTCGTCATAACTATCAAACCAAACATCCTTCACATTCACCGAGCGAACATTACGAAAGTAAAATGCACATTTCTCGCTAAAAATGTTTCCATAAACGCATTTAATGGCGTAACTATGTTACTATTTCCACCCAGAATAAAGAAAGTTGTCGGCCGTGGCTGCGCTGGAGTCCGAGGTAGGAAACCCAAACGCCGCCGTGTTTGGGTGATAGAGTTTAGATCGGGTTAGATTAAATAATCTCGGATATAAATAACAATAATCGGGTTAAATAACTTCACATGGTGTGTCTGGTGTGTTTCCCAGCAGATATATAGTCCGCCAAGACGTTGAGGTTGCTTAGTAACCAGAGACTCTGTCCATGCAAGTGAACGGAGCGTTCCCTCTTCGTCATAACTATCAAACCAAACATCCTTCACATTCACCGAGCGAACATTATGAAAGTAAAATGCACATTTCTCGCTAGAAATGTTTCCATAAAAGCATTTAATGGCGTAACTATGTTACTATTGCCACACAGAATAAAGAAAGATGTCGGCCGTATGCTTCTGTCCAAGCTCACTACTCTCTGCCAGTGACGTCGGGTCAAGCTCAACGCTGATTGGGCAACGCGGCTAATCGTCAGAGTCTGACGATTAGCCGCGTTGAATCAGATTAGCCGCTTTTTACGCGAAGTACGCGAGATACGCGTCTGACGGTCAGACGCGTATCTCGCGTACTTCGCGTAGAAAGTTCAATTTTTTGAACTCTTGAAATGTACGCGATATACGCGCGTATAGCGCGTATTGCGCGTATATACGCGCCACATACGCGCTATACGCGCGTACAATGTTGCTTATACGCGTGAAACGCGTAATATGCGCGTAAACCAATGGTTCCCTATGGAAAAAATGGCGATTTTATACGCATAGTACGCGAGATACGCGTCTGGTGTGGCCGCACCTTTAGTAGATGGAACAAGGAGGTGTCCGATAGGCGGAGATGATCAGCGGGAGTGGCCGCCAGCGAAGCTGTGCATGGTGGGAGTTGTTGTCTTCAATCCACAAGCGCCAAAAAGTCACTTTCTGCCTTTTCTCGGTCAAGACGGCACCAAATTAGAATTTTATTTTATTATTCGACTACATATAGGACCCAATTTCAATACATATTCATGCCTCCACCGGTGAAATGCTCCTTTAAACACAGCTAAAACAGCACCTGCTTTCCTAAAATTCAAGACAAAATATCAACAGTTTGTGCCAAATAGAAAAGGAAATGATTGATGATTAATGCAGTTATTTTAAAATAAACAAACTTATCATTGTTAAAATGTAGTGCTAATGTTATGGTTAGTCAAGGTTTTACCTTGTGATAAACAATGAGCCTTTCAGATGCAGCATCTGCACTGATCTTCACAGCCTTCTTGCCGACAGGTTGTGGTGGGAGGAGGTGTATTAAGAGCAGTAGAGTAGCTATATCCGTGTCCCATTCTAAGGAGAAAGATAATTAAGTCTGTTGTCTTCAACAATTAACCCAACAAACTTTAGACATTGTGTAAATCATCTATGGCCCGAGAGCGGTATCGCAGGGTGAGGGCCATGAGAGGGTGCCACAGACAGACATTTTGTCCTTTATAGATAGAAGATAGATACTTCAAATTTGATTCCACATCTCAGAAAAGTTAGGACCAGGGTAACAAAGAGCAACACAAGCTGAATAATGCTTAAGTCAAGACAAGTAAATACATTTCACAGATTTGAAAGGTCAACTGGCTACCTAATTGTGTATGAACTCAGGACAACAGAAGGGCTGGTGTGCATTTGTGACATTAGCATGGGCACCTTAAACATCTGGGTTGGGCAGCTTTTGGGCTGAAAGGATATTATTTTCTATACACAATTACCTTGCTGGTTAACCCAATTGGTTGTTTACCCAACTTGTTTTGCCCTTGATTTCCCCTGTCCCATCTTTTCTGAGATGTGTTGCTCCCATGAATTTGAAATGAATGCATATAATGATATATCCCCCAAAAGAATGAAACTGTTCTTTTTCAATAACTTAAATATTGTCTTTGTACTATTACACATTAACTGTGTGGCTTGTATGTTCTAAATCTCATTTAATTTTGTTTTTATTTACGATTTGCTCAATGTCCCAACTTTTTTTCAATTGCTGTTGTACAGTTTTGTTTGAAACTACAATGAAATATACTGTAAATCTGCTTACCAGCGCTTGGTTCAGCGTCTTGGTTCTCTGCAGACATCAGAAGGTGGCGTACAGTGTGAGTCTGAGTCAAGCATCTTGCTTCTTCAATGATTTTGCATTTGAAGGTGGAGTCCCACTTCTCTAATAACTTGGAGGAGGTTTCCGCTCCAAACAGGAGTGTGAAATCTTGATTTATCTGAGGGGAATCAAACGAATAATTTCAGTCATGAGGTAATTAGCGTCTGTGTGTCCGTCTGTCACCTGTGTCTGTGGCTCGCATATCGCGCTGTTTGTCCGATCGACCTACAATTTTGGATATGGGTTGAGTATGGCACAATGGTGTGCATCCTTGATTTTGAAGTTTTTTGGATGGTAATGGTAATTTTACTTTTCGCTGCATTTTCACGCTACAGCAAGCACACGCTACAGGCAAGCATACGCTACGGGCAACCACTAGTGTATCCAAAAGCAAAAGAAAAACATATTATGTGCACATATTAGCAGATACACGTACCAATCCCTTCACATCCAAAAATCTTGGATACATTTTTAGGACTTCAGTGGTCATCTCTGGATTATGGACAAGCTGATGACGATGCTGAAACGTCTCCCTCATCTTGCTGCGGATCACTGAATCATCACTGGAATGTAGAAGTAACAATATGGCTTCTCTGACTGCATCACCATCTGCCTGTTGCTCTGCTGTGAAACTCCTCTTCAGGCTGGGTCCTCCCTGCAAGGCTCCTTGAGGGCTGTTCTCCGACCTTTTTGTAACTTTTCTCTGCACAGTTTTTAGGCACCATGCCAGATAGCCAGTTCCACTTGCACCATCATAGAAGTGTTCCTGTAAAATCATATAGATCAGATCTATGTCTATCAAAATCAATTGTTAATCATACCTCTGATCATTATACTAGATGAAAAAGAGAAATCTTACATAGCCTTTGGTGGAGAAAGGATCCCTGAGATTTGGAAACAGGGTCACAATGCCAAGTCCGTATTTTTCTCTTTGCATTCGAACTGGGATTCTGCTATGGGGAGTTGGAAAATGCATACAGACAAACATTAGTAACAAAATAGAAGAGCATTTACACAGCCTGAATGCACAGCCTTTACAAAGCGTGACCACGTTATACATAGGAATGTTCAACCATAAAATCTTGTTGAAAATTTTAACTCATAATCTCAACAATATTACTTCCGCCATATTGAGCGAGGGCCTAACAGACTATTTTCATTTAAGGAGAACATTCACCCAAATCCATTCACTTAATTTCGTAACTCATGACGTAACAAATCTCATCCAGTATCATCTCATTCAACCAGGCCTAGCTGTTGTAGTTATAGGCTACAAACTAGAGGACCCTACAATGTACCCACCTCCTCTGAACCAACTTTTTTTTTTTTAAGGCTTGGCCATGTTGAACATAAATTTTAATGTTAACATTGGACATTTTGGGATGCATGACCCGTTCTAGACCCATGAATAGAAACATGTAATGTTTTGGCCTAGTTTAGTCTAGTTTTTGGCCTATTATGCTTTATTCAAAGAAAAACATACCCATGTTTTTCAACCATGTGGCTGACAAGGATATTCACAAGATGTCTTCTTGTGTTGTGTGTCAAGGTCTTGGATCTTCTATACTCCTCTATTACATCTTCTCCGCCAGCATTTTTCTCCAGAGCCTCCTGGACTATCTATAATTGAAAGTTAAACAAGCAAAATGATGAGCATGTAAACACAGAACACAATACAACTTCTTCATACAGACTCACATCGAACCAGCATACTGAGAGGGTCAAATTATAAGATGTTCACTGATGTATATATGACAGTACCATGTACTACAAACTGTGCAGTGGTCCGTTTACCAAAAGCATAGTTGCTAACTACCATGCATCTTCCATAATTACATCACTACCAAATGTGAGTCTGTATGAAACGTATACCGTATGAGTGTTTGTGCATGCACAACTCAAATCTATGGACTCACTTTGGGCAGTGACGCTACAAAGGAAGTTGCTATCATAGTAAGCAACTATGCTTTTAGAAAAGACCCCAGACTGGACAGTTGAAGATTTAGATTAGTAATGAGGGCAATTTTAAATCCCACCTTTTTGGCCATTTCTGCAGCATCATCTGCGGCAAAAGTGTGGGCGCCCTCTGCAACACTGCACTGATGTGCCTGGCTCAAAGATGACATTTCTACATCAAGCGACTGAGCATCTCTTGAAGAGTTTGGTGTAGAAGAACCTGTTGGTGTAAATTCTGAAGAAAACAATTCCTATTTAATTTTCAATTATATATGGATGCAGAAATATATCTCAGTTCATCACACAGACTACCCTTATATTCTCCAACACTTGTGACAAATAACAGGCAACCTGGCAGAAGGTTCCCAGGCTTTCATATCATGCAGAAAAAAAAAGCAGGAACTTTTGTACAACGTAGTACAGAACGATACCTAACGACACTACACGGTTCTTCACGGCACACAGAATAGGGCCACATCTACCATCTTAGCACAGCCTAGGATAGACTTGGAAACACTTAATAACCCTTAAAGTACCTTCAAAATCTTTGGCCAACAGACATATGTTTGGGTTGGCTTCAAGGATGTCATGGATTACTTCTTCATCCACCACAGTATCAGAGTCATCAAGGAACAGCAACTCAATTGATAGAGGGATCCCAAATTCGTTCTTGACTGAAAAAGACACGATGACATTTGATCCCCATCAACTCATAATTGTGAACATTAAGAGAGGTGCATAAACCTAAAAGCAGAAGTGTGCGAGCAACAGGAGCTCTCCTTACAACAGTATTCTTATATCACACAATAGCATACTTAAGCTTTTGGCTGGATACCAGTGCAATGCACAAAATGGGCTATTGTTTGCACTTAATGTCCCTCGTATATGCCCCTACAATACCGCTCTCGACTACAAGCTCTACAAGGTCACATAAAGGCTCACCTTCTTCAATGAAACTTCCATATGAAAATCCAGGCTGTAGTTTTAGGTACTTTCTAAGTCCATGGTATTCCACTTTGAGGAGCATTATGCATAACCTGTTGATAAATCAAACCAAATCTAGGATTTCATTGGTGCAGGAGACAACATTACTTGCAATACTGTTCATTATTCAATAAGACACTAATTGAGCAAACTAATAGTTTGCAATTTACTTAAAGGTTGGGTACGGAATTCGCTTTTTTTTTTTTTTTTGTCAATCATCTGTGGAAGGGTTAGGGCTCGAAAAACTCCAGCCAATCATTTGGATTGCCACCTCGTTGCATTGGACAGTAAGTACGTCAATCAAACGGTCGTACTGCACTCCCCCTCCCCGCGCGCGACCCCTTCGTGCAGTACTCGTGACCCAGAGCTCGTGACCCAGAGCAAGCTCCTGTTTGTTGTTATCCTGCGGTAGCTACTGGAACTAGTTAATCCACATTTGGACCTAGCAGTAGAAGACAATTTCCATGGCAGACAAGACGCCACCATCCCCACCACCACCACCAGCAAAGAGAAGGAAAACTCTTTTTCAGAGAGTAATTGATAATAAAAATGCTGAAAGAGAAAAACTGAAATCAAGAATAATCCTAGGCGCTGCTTTCGAACGTTGGCGGCAATTGAAGGACGAGAAGGGTCTAAAAACCGATGCCTGTGTGGCGGTTGACCTAGTTTCAAAGTTTATACCGTTTATACTCGGTAATACCGGTGTTGAGACGAGTATATTACTCGGTGTGAAAATGTCCACACCGCGGCAACCCTAGTGAAAACCAGGACTTCAATACAATTATATGAAACAAACATACATTTTCTAAAAATAGTAATGATTTATGTGACCGTTTAATGTTTATAACATCTGGTGCAACCATAGCCGCGAGAACGTATTCTCAGCAGGGGGTGCTGGAAAAAAAAACCCGGCCTGCACTAGACTCGCAACTCGTCACATTGATAAAAAGATATATAGCAGCGCAGCTCAATTACACCAGTGCATGCGCGCACAGTTGAAAATCGATCGTTGTGTTCACTTCCTTCACACCATGGTTCACATCCAGCTGCTCACAGAACAAGTTTAGCGCACCACCGCTACCCTCACACTTTTTCATATAACCTTTTTTCAGCACTAGGTCATATGAGCATTAAATAAATGCTGCGTCTCAACATGCCTTGGACAGCAGCGAGGATGACTCGCTTTGCCACGGGCCGAAACAGTTCTGAGCGACCACAGCCAGAGCGAACACAGCGGGGCAGAGGAGTGTCAGGAAGTCTTTGGTGTACACATCAGTACGGCCTATTTGCACTACTGTTTAGTGGCAATGCAGTGTTTTATTCTATGCCTTTTTATTTTCGTATATTATTTCAATTAATACAATTTATTTATTCATGAAATCAAGATCTGGTCTTCAAATCTTTTTTCCAAATATAGGTCGTCTTACAATGGGCAGAGTGGTAGATATAACAGAGTGGCGACACTTCCATTGGACTCCGTTGTAGCGCCTACTTCCGGGGTATGGAGCCTCGAATAGTTCCAAACAACCATTTTACGGCGTAGGAGACCGTTCATTTCCATTGCTGGCCGCCGAGTAACTTCTGAGGTAAATTGATTAAATAGCTACCTCTTTTGAATTATCAACTGTCTATATTGTATCAGAGGCCCTTTATGATGCATATACTGATATTTATTTGTATATGTACAGCGTAATTATATATATATTTGTCTTGGTAGTCGACCGATTGCCGGCTAGTTTGTTAGCTTGATTTCACCATCTGTGAAGGTATCTCCAGGGGTAAATTGATTAAATAACTACCTCTTTTGAATTGTCAACGGTCTATATTGTATTAGGACCTTCTTGATGCATATACTGATATTTATTTGTATATGCACAGCGTAATTATATATATATTTGTCTTGGTAGTCGACCGATTGCCGGCTAGTTTGTTAGCTTGATTTCACCATCTATGAAGGTATCTCCAGGGGTAAATTGATTAAATAGCTACCTCTTTTGAAATTTCAGCTGTCTGTATTGTATCAGGACCTTTATGAGGAATATACTGATATTTATTTGTGTATGCACAGCGTAATTATATATATTTTTATCTTGGTGGGCGATCGATTGCCTGCTAGTTTGTTAGCTCGACTTCGCCGTGTGATGGTACCTACACCAACAATTACAAAGTTCAGTAGTGAATCTAACTTTTAGTTAGTTAGTTAGTTATTTATGTTGGATTGCTAGGATAATTTAGGTTGATTTAAGGACGGGTTCTATGATGCGATAGCTAGTAGAAATAACTGTTTGTTTAATTATATTGATTATTTTTTGTTTTGTAAGAGCCCTCTGCTCTCCTCATTATTTTTTGCTTTTTAGTTGCCTTATTAGGTGAAAAACTCATTATTCCACCAAAGAAAATCAAGTCATTGTGAGATTTTACATGTTTAATACACAGAAATTAGTCTGACTGCTGATCCTGTTGGTGGATGCTGTTGGTGGCTGCTGGTGGTGGCGGCTGATGACGTTTGCTGATGGTGGTGGCTGGTGCTGGCGTTGGCTGCTGGTGGTGGCTGCTGGTAGATGCTGCTTGTTGTGACTGCTGGAATAAGAGGAGGCTGGGGGCTGCGGACGGTGGGCCAGGAATGGAGAGGCCAAATACATCCATGGCAAGCAGTAAGCCAGTTGGCAGTGGCCTAGATGTTATGACCTCAGGTGAGGAAGTCTGCTTTGTTGAAATTGCCTTCTTAGTCTGACTCTTGCTTCCAAGGTACCCCTTATTATGCTTGTTTACCTTCCTCTCAGCCCTGATGCAGTTTGACTGAATCCTTAACCTCAGCCTGATATATATTGAC
Organism: Gadus morhua; assembly: GCF_902167405.1. Lineage (NCBI taxonomy): Eukaryota > Metazoa > Chordata > Actinopteri > Gadiformes > Gadidae > Gadus > Gadus morhua. The sequence continues at coordinate 18,482,632 of NC_044059.1, read as the reverse complement.
AAGATTTTTTTTTTCAGCTCATGGCATGAGGGAAGGTTGCTGTCCAGACCCATGGCCTCTCTTTCCAGCTGTGCCACTACATTGGAGGACTGCATGAGGGAATCACTCGTCTGAGAACGGAACAGCTGCTCCACGTTCTGCAGGAGAGTGAACACCTCATCGGATGGACGGTATAATGCTCCCCTTTTAAATTCTTTTAATTCAAGTAATACAGCTCTCTCACTTGCGGTGTTGGTGACTTTTTCCACCAGTGCACACTTGCATTCCTCACAGTGAGAAGCCGATAACCCTCTTCACTATGTATCCTGCCAGGTGGTAGAGGACACAGGACTCGGTCTTTGTCATGTCAGGTGGTGATGGGTCTACCAGCTGCTCCACTCTCACAACCTCAGAAGCACTGCAGCTGCTTTTCTGGGTGTCCAGGAAGTCCGCCAAGTGGTCTGATGCATCATCCAGGTAACTGCCAGTATGTGTTGTGGAGAGGAACTGCCCTACAGTGACAGCCCGTAGTGCATAGTGGAACTCCACAGGTGTCGGGACAGAGTTCCTCTGACGTATGCAAGAAAACGTATTTTCTAGGCAGTCCTGTGTGAACCGGCTTGTGAGAACAAATTTGTGCCCTTGTCTCAACAGATCTTGCTGGACCTCCAGAATTGTTGTTGTGGCCATCACCAGTCCAGTCTGGACTGGTTTCCAGCTGCCCTGGGGACCGATCTTCAGGCCCCGAAAAAGATGGATCGAGTCGCGGAGGAAGCTGATGGCCTTTTCATACTCTTCCATCTTGAAATGACTGAGGGCACAAACAACATTGCGGGATGACATGAGGTCAAACCAGTGGTCCATCTTCTCCAAAAACCATGACGTTTTAAGGTAGGACTCTGGTCTGCGCTCCTCCTCCACCATGTACCTCAGGGCTGCACTTGTTGACTTGCTGAATACGTGCATTGCTGAACTCACCTTCATCTTTTCGAAATGGCTAGGCTCCAGGACACCTCTGGACAGATTGGGTGCAAGCTTAAGTGCCATGCCCTCCTGGAAGGACACCAGATCCTTTAAGGGGGCAACAGAGACTTCACTCGATGCCAGCTGCTCCTTTTCCACCACATCCTGTGGTATGGTGATGATGTGACCACGGACAATGGCACTCTTCAAGTTCTTGACGAGATAAGGAACGTCAGGCATGAAATGGAGGCGCTGGCTTGGCTCAACAGGATGCTGGATCCATGGCTTGTCATAGGTCACCCCAAAGGACTTCCACATTGCTCTATTGGGGCTCCCCATGTCTGTGGTGATGTTCAGTACATGAAGCCCTACAGATGCCGCTGCTTCAACAATGTTGATTATGATGGGCCGGTAAACTGCTCCATTGGTGGAATTGCCACTATAGTGGTAAGCCACAACTTGTTTCCACCGGGTTGTAGCTCCAGCCAGCATAAACACCAGTGCATGTGTCGCTTGTCCTTTGTGCTCAGGCAGTGTGACATTGCCAAATAGCCTCCCCGTTCCCAAATGGAGCTCCACGCCTGGAGTAATGGACATCTCATCTAAGGTGAGCACACACTCTCTCTCCATTTCCGTCATACCACCTGCCTTCAGCCTCAGCATCTCTAACACTTCGCCCAAAACTCCTGGCTCCAGTTTTACATGCTGCATCCTCCTTTGCAGCGTCCGGATGTTGGGCAGCGGAATATGCATTCGCTGGAGGGTTTTGTAACCAGTGGTGCCAGCAGTAAATTTAACCTGTATGGCTTTTTTAATTGTCTCCTTTCCCCACCGTATTTGTCTATTTTTCTGTCCAAGGGCTCTAATTTGGTCCGAATTAAACACACGTTTTAAATTCTTGTTGACTGAATAGTTTTTCTTTCTTAGTGCCAAATTGATTCTTTTTTGTTTTACAAGAGCCCTCTCTGCTCGCCTTCTCAATAATTTTTCCTTTTCTAGTTGCCTTATTAGGTCCTCCACAGTCGCCCCATCAGTCCCTGGCGGTCTGGTCCCTGGCGGTCTGGTCCCTGGCGGTCTGGTCCCTGGAGCAGCTGGCCCTGGAGCAGATGGTCCTGGCAAAGTTATAACTTCACTGTTGACCCCTGACTGACTGGCCCTCGGCACACACATCCCTGGATCACCTGCCCCTGGATCACCTGCCACTGAATCACCTGCCACTGGCAATGTGGCCTCTTGATTTCTCTCTCTGTCTCCTGGCATGTCCCTTTCGATGCTCTTAAAATCCACCTCAATTTCTCCCTCAATCTCTGTAAAAATTACAAGGTAATGTTGCTGTTATATGTATTTTGCCTTTGCATTTGCAACTACTGTCATCTCCAATGTAGGAAATGAATTGAAGCGAAACATTTCTGTAATGTGAATTAAATCATCTGCCACAATCAGAAACCAATAAAATGTATTAATGGATCTACCGGCAAATAGTGTCTTATCTACATTGTGTGCAAATCCTCAGAGAATCCCTGCCTTCTGGTTGTGTTCTAAACTGAATGTACAAATATGAATTGGGTAATCTCATTCGGAGTGTAGTCTATCCTTGAATTACATGAAATGGGGAATATTGTTAGCTGCATGGATCATACCGAAGTTTAATTTGGTGCAATATGTGTGGTCCGTTGCACTTATATCCGGAGGCACCCTCACAGAAGGGGGTTTCCTCCTCTTCGGTTTAGGGCGATGGATGAAAATTGTTGGGACGGCATCGGGCCTCAACTTCAACATCCCAACTACTTTTGTGGCTTTGAATTGGTCATTTTCAAAGTGTACCTGTAGGTAGGCTTGTAAGATCAGTTTCCATTGCGCTTCAAATATCATTGGAAATTTGGAAAGTCATAATTCTCTACACTTACAATTATTATGCCCTTTCAAATCCTAGCAAGTGATCTGAACATTACTTACGTTACATAGTTTGACTGTTGCTGACTGTCAGTAAGTTTTGACGGCTGACCATTGCCATCCATTTTTTCCTGCGCTCTTGGTCCTTGGGGAAGCCGTACATGTGGTAACCCTTCTCGGACCGATTGGAGCATCCACATGCTGCACAGCCAACCATGGTATGACCATTTATCTTTAAAATGTTAGTTGTAACCAATGAATCATGACACCATTGAAGATCACTCACACTAATTGTTTAATAAGAAAAATACAATTTCATTCATCCAAGCGTAATGAGTTGTTATTCTTTAATATATTTGATACTTTGTGTGGCTTATATCTTTGAATGATCATGGTAGAACATCTTGAATACTTTGATTTAAAAACAGGTGTAAGGTAAAAGTTAAGGTTAGGCCAGTATGCTAACACAAACGTGAAGCTTTCCCCCAAAAACTTAAAAACGTATCTAATAGCTTTCAGTTGTCCCCCTACAACTCTAAAACTGACATTTACAAATATGCAATAATGCAACAATGCAGTAAAAAAATAATAACTGTCAGACAAATACTTGTATGTGTTTTTTTCATTCATATTTACCATTCAATATTGAAATCTCTGCTGTCGTCCCATAGAATTACATTGAAAGCGCGGCGTGTTTGGAACTATTGAGGCTTACATGAACCACGTGACAACCACGCGACCACCCTGTCGGCGAGATCATAGCGTGTCGCAACTCTCTCTCTCTATAGCTCTGACAATGGGGTTTGTGTTTATATTCGGACCAATACGGTACAGCGGGCGCTCACATGACGTTAAGCATTTCCTGGTGCATAATGTGACGCTTCAGAACCTAAAATCCCGTTTCTCCCCGTTGACACGACAACACATAACCGGCGTTTTCAGAAATCTCCACTTTGGCCGGAGTTTTTAGAAATGATCGTTTTCTGTGATAAGACAGGGCCTCGGACAGGGGGTGTTGCAGCACCCCCAGCACCCCTACTTCCCGCGGTACTGGGTGCAACTTACAGCTGAATGTAGTGCCATGTTGTTAAACGAAAACCTACGCTAGCCTGGCTCGCTCTCGCGCATCTCTGTTGCGCTCGTGCATGATTGCGCGTCCAGGTACTTGGAATGGGTGGAGTCAGAGTCAGCGTTGAAGGAGAAGGGGTAGGACCATTTGAGTTGTGTATTTTCAAAATCTGCTGGCGTTTCGCAAATCGCGTACCCAACCTTTAAAACATGGTCAAACATTAATTCAACATGCTTATCATTAACTAATGCATACACAGAGTTTAGAGAAAATAACATCTACTACCAACCGTCTCCTCGCTGGTCTTAAAAGTTGCTAACTTAACAGCTAAGGCACATGGTTACTAAAGCCAAGGAAATGTGGCGGCACGGTCAACTAGCCTAGCTTTTTTGCTGAAAGTTCGTCCAGCAAAAGCAAATTATGCTACCGTTAGCCTCGCTGGTAAAACGATTGTTCAATTCATAACTACCATTTACGTAAAGTTCACACCAATCCCAGACGAAGTTCTACCACTAACACTAGCCACCACTTATGCTAGCAATGTCTAACCTTAGCTTCATGGCAGCTAGAACCATAGACATATAGAATTATGTCTATGGCTAGAACTAGCTAGCCAGTCATTGAGTTAGGTGAAATTCAATGTGGTAAAAAAAGAAGTTATTATACCAAATTCAAGAAGGTTTAAGATGTTGCTGACTCGTAGTTTATATGTAAAGCGGTTTTCTACATTTAAATTCATAAATCTGATCATACCGAATAATTTACAATATCAGATAGCCGTCGAAGTCTATACCGTTAGTGACGTTAGCGACCTAGAAGCTAGCGCTAGCTAGTTAGCTAGCTACAGAGTTTGACGGCTAACAACTCGAATATATGTCTAAGTGGGTAAAATACGTTACAATGACAACACACAAAATGATATCAAACGATACTAATTGTGTTGGGTGGTTTATATTCTAGCCTTCAACAAATTAATTTTACCTTCAAACTTGCGCTGCCAGCCTTCAACAATGGCGTCCGTCTCTCGGCGTCAACGGTCCTCTTCTTCACCACACATGCAGAAACCGGATGAGGTGATTACTCCGCCCAAGCGTTTTAATATTTACACCCACATAGAACGCTAGGCTGAACGTTTAAATTGCACTATGGGTGAATGTTTTTGGTCAAACAACTCTAAACTGTACACTAATCAACACTAATCAACTCTGAAAATTCTAACACCAAATAATTAACACTGGCCATTTTACTGTGCAGGGTGTGTAGGAAATCCAGCCATGGAGAGCAATTATGCCTGTTATGCATGCCTTCATGCCTGCGTCCAATAAATAAACTACCAAGGCTGGGCAAGTTGACGCCTAATTAAGCGTTAACGCAATCTTGTTAGTTTTTTTACAAATGGACCCATTAAAGCGCGTTATTTTTTATTTTATTTTTTAGGCCTACTTTGATTGTGAAAAGGTTTTGCCCACAGAATGTCAACATTCTTTTTTGTTTTTAATTCTGCTTACTGTAGGCTACATTCAATTGCAGTAAGTGACAGCCTGTTTACAATTCCCAAATCTGTGGCGCTACTTATTTGAATTTACCTCCACTTGTAGTTACTGTTGGTTTACAATTGCAGTAGCCTAAGGGACAGCCTGTTTACAATTCCCAAATCTGTGGTGTTCCGTAAATGTCATATTCAAACCACACTGGGCGAGTCAATAAAACTCCCTTAAGATCACTTGGCCAAGTTATTGATAAGTACATTTGGTATAAATGATAATATGTCATTCAATTTGATATCTCATTCAACTTAATTTTGAGTGAATAAAAGTGTGATTAATCGCGAGTTGTCTCACCAAACAATGCGATTAAAACTTGTAATCTTTGTCCAGCCGTAATGAATAGGCTACATTATTGATGGAGATGGTTTCCCCTATTTTTGTCCTTTAATCGTATTCCTTTGCAAAGATTGCCAATGAATGGTCTAACAAATACCTTCATGAATAACGTGTGTGTGTTATAGTTGTGTTGTGACACTAAAATCAACGTAGCAGACTAGTAGACGACTACTGCCGTACAGCCTGGTGTGAGGTTTGTCCCATTTCGCTTTCCGTACATCCAGCTGTTTTCGATTTGCGTTTCTTTCTCAAGTAAGTACGGTAACATAGCAACTACGCACGGCTCATCAGTAAATCAGCGTAAGAGGGAACAGGAACTGGGGGGGAACCAAATCGGGTGCTACGCCGGCCGCCGTCGAAGCCATCCGGCCGCAGTCCGGCAGCTCGGGCGGTTTACTCCGGGAGCTGAACTGGTGCCGAAGCTAGGTGGCAGCTCCAGCGGACTAGCGGCTCCGGCGGACGAGCAGCTCCGGCTGGGGTAGCTCGGCGGCAGTCTGGCAGCTCAGCTCCGGGAGTAAAATCCCTTCCTACTCCATGTGTCTCCTCTTCCCGACTTCCCTTCGGCGGTGTCATGCCAAATTTGTACCGGCTGCCAAATTTGTACCGGGCGCGTCATCCATACGTAATCCATTCCAAACCTGCCTGGCAGCAGATGATCGCGTCGTCCGTTGCCGGGCAGGTTTCAAAAAACATTCGCGCTTATGTTGCCAAAGACGAAATAACATAATACAGTTAACGGATCGCTAGATAACACTTGTTTTTACTTTATATTTGTATTGTATTTAATAGTTTAATCAAATTTAGCTAGTAAACTGAGTGTTTAAAGCGGGTTTCAAAAAACATTTGCGCTCATGTTGCCAAAGACGAAATAACATAATACAGAAAACGGATCGCTAGATAACACTTGTTTTTACTTTATATTTGTATTGTATTTAATTGTTTAATCAAATTTAGCAAGTAAACTGAGTGTTTAAAGCAGGTCAAGGACGAAATAGCACAATACAGGTAACGGATCGCTAGATAGAAGGTTCGCGAATGTTCGTGAACCTTTCACGTCATTCGACGCGATCGTCCGTTGCCAGGCAACGGACGACGCGATCATCTGTTGCCAGGCAGGTTTGGAATGGATTACGTATGGATGACGCGCCCGGTACAAATGTGGCAGCCGGTACAAATTTGGCATGACAGCGGCAGTGTCATGCCAAATTTGTACCGGCTGCCAAATTTGTACCGGGCACGTCAACAGTTGTCCGTTGCCAGGCAACGGACAACTGATTACGTAAGGGTTGTCCGTTGCCGGGCAGGTTTCAAAAAACATTCGCGCTCATGTTGCCAAAGACGAAATAACATAATACAGAAAACGGATCGCTAGATAACACTTGTTTTTACTTTATATTTGTATTGTATTTAATTGTTTAATCAAATTTAGCAAGTAAACTGAGTGTTTAAAGCAGGTCAAGGACGAAATAGCACAATACAGATAATGGACAAGTGCGAATGAACGAGCTTGAAGGTTCGCGAATGTTCGTGAACATTTCACGTCTTTCGACGCGCGATCATCTGTTGCCAGGCAGGTTTTGAATGGATTACGTATGGATGACGCGCCCGGTACAAATTTGGCAGCCGGTACAAATTTGGCATGACAGCAGCTCCGGCGGGGTGAGCTCGGCGCCAGAGAAAGGGATTGTACTCCCGGAGCTTAGCTGCAGGGCTAGTGTTAAGGCCGATCCATACCTCCGGATCCGGACGAAATTCGTCCGTCGCCCCAAACGTTGCCCCCGGAACTACCCTTCATACCTCCGTCTGGTTTCAGCGTTGTCATGGATGTTACGCAATAAATCCTCTAGAGGGCAGTGACTGTCGTTTCACAAATTAACGGCATCGACAATCGCAAACATGACATCTGTAGAGATGATTTTGCTTTGCGTCATCCGAAATCGGCAAAAAAAAGTGCAAAAAGTGTACGGTGGCATATGTGACTCACCAACCCGCAGATTATCTCCTCATAATGTTGTTAAATGACCAGTTACAACTCATTGCCAAAGCAGGGGGAAAATTAAATAAAAAGGTCAGGTTTATAGTATAATATAAGTATAAAACGTTAAATACAATATATCAGATATTATACTACTCTATCTGTTTTCGCGAATGGTCTGACTTTTGACTCTATACTGCCGCCTCGATTTCCGGTGGTATTGCTCCGGTTCTCCCGGAGCACTCCGGATTCGTAAGCTCAGAGGCGACGGACCCATTTACGGACGAATCACCTCCGGGACCAGACGAAACGGCCCGTATCTGTATTTACCGTAGGGTGTGAATGGGCCTTTACCGGCGCCAGATCTAGGGGAATCTGGGCAGGTACAAGGCCCACAGGCTGGTTTGCGCTGTGGGTAATACGAAGTGGAGAACAACAGTTTTCAATCCCATCCACTTGTGTCAGGGGGGCCCCTGACATGGGGGACCCCTGCCCCCCCCCTGGTCAGATGTTGGCCACCCCGCTGCCACCCCATCCCCCCGACACTGAAAAAAATAGATACAGTATATATCATGAACAGAGACTGTTCTGCCTTCCGTAAGAAATGTATTCTTTCCTTAGTTTGTTAAATACTGCCACCCTGTGGTCAAATTGTGATATTGACGACGCTATAAACAACCGCGAACCTACTTCCGTTTCTCTTCCTGATTCACTCGACAAGGAAAGACCCTGCCGTACTATCACTCTCGCAAACTATCAAATACGTTTGAACTATAGAAATGATTTGTCTGTAAGTTAAAATCAGATCACTTCATACGAGTTTGTGTTCAGATTTTATGTTATGATTCTGATCGAGTTAAAGTGTAAAATGTAATCTGTATCTGTTAGCAATACTAGCTCTCGGATTCCCGTGTGTTAGTAATGATGCAAGACCTCTAAACGTATATATGTTTTTATTTCTGTATTTGTTACAGTTCTACAAAAACAAAGTTATGAAGAAACTAACATCCGATAAAGAAACAAGACAAGCAAGCCTTGTGTACCGGATTCCACTTCTTTGTAAATACTGTTAACTAGCTGTCTAGTTTTAACTGGAACACATTACGAGGGCAGCATAGTAAAAAGACAACAACTCAACGAGTTCAAGCTAAGAAGATGTCGACATCCCAGGAGAATGTCGTTACACAGGGATAAACCAAAGGTGGATCCCGTTGAACAACCACAGGCCGCAGCAGCTCTAGAGCCACTGGAAGACGGCCACGAGGCAAACGTGAGGGAAGACTCTCTCAGTACACCTGACTCCCGGTCACAGTTATCCAAACGGTCCAACGGATCAGCAATATCGTCAGCGGCTGCTAGAGCACGTGCCAAGTCAAAAGCAGCACAAGCCCAGGTGACTTTCGCCGAAAGAGAAGCAAGTGTGATGAGACAAAAAGCTGAACTCGAAGCCAGTCTTCACGTTCTCAGGAGCCAGAAGATGGCTGCTGCAGCAGCTGCAGCATACGAGGAGGAGGAGATTGAAAGCGGGGAGAAGCGCTATGAGCCATACGTCCTGGGTAAGCCTTCCACTGCCTATGAACGTGCAGGCGACTACGTCCAACAGCACTCAGCAATGTTCGGTGGAGAACAATCACCACCATTGCATGCGCAGCTGGACGCCTACAGACCACCGCCATCAACACCTGCGCCGCTGGACTTCCACAGACTACCCCAACGATACGCTGAGGCAGTTGTTCACACAAAAACCAAAGCCAAGAGTCAGCAACATAAAGAAAGAACAGCCACCTCCACCACTTTCCAGTCCGAACCTAGGACCCTCCCCCGAGCCGCAGCCAGCACAAGACCTTGCCAGGTACCTCATGCGCCGAGAACTGGTGAGCTCCGGCCTCCTACAGTTTGATGACCGTCCTGAACATTACTGGTCATGGAAAGCATCATTCCTGAGCGTCACACAGGACTTAAATCTGACATCCAGGGAAGAACAAGCACGGCGACTCCGTTCAGTACACGTTTTAAATCCTGCTGCAGGGCTCCGCATGGTGTGGCAGCGTGTGGAGGAATGCTATGGAACATCAGAAGCCGTAGAACATGCACTACTGGAAAAGATTGAAGTGTTCCCCAAGCTAACCAATAAAGACAATGCTAAACTCAGAGAACTCGGTGAACATCTTGCTAGAATTGGAGTGCGCCAAAGAAGAAGGATACCTACAGGGCCTCGCCTTTTTGGATACAGCTCGTGGAGTGAACCCGATCGTAGAAAAGTTACCCCTACAGCCTACAAGAGAGGTGGATAACCATGGGATCCAAGTTCAAAGAAGATCACGGAGTAGCCTTCCCTCCATTCAGCCTCTTCTCTCAATTCGTCCGACGACAGGCCAAGGTGAGGAACGACCCAAGCTTTGCCTTCAACACCTCCAACAACAATGTGCCACCGAAAGCAGCCATGAAACCCGGCTACAAAGCCCAAGTAAGTGTACATAAGACAGGAGTCACACCCAAATTTAACGACAGCGACACCAGCTCTGTGGAGAAGAGAACAGATGAACCAGACCGTGAGTGTCCAATACACAGAAAGCCTCACCCACTCAGAAAGTGTAAGGTCTTTAGATACAAGCCTATAGAAGAACGTAAAGCTTACCTGAAAGATAACCGCATCTGCTTTAAGTGCTGTGGGTCAACTCAACATATGGCAAAAGACTGCAAAGTATCAATCAAATGTGACGAATGCAATAGCGAGAGACACATCACGGCTCTGCACCCAGGCCCTCCTACATCCAGCGAGAGAGCTCACACGGAGAAGGAGGAAAGCGGGGAGCCAGATGAAGACGCTCCCACAGTCACATCCAAGTGCACAGAGATTTGCGGTAATGCAGACAGCCCACGCTCATGTGCTAAAATCTGCCTGATCAAAGCTTATCCAGCAGGGAGAAGAGATCAAGCCGTTAAGATGTACGCAGTGCTGGATGAACAGAGTAACAAGTCGCTCGCAAAGACAGAGTTCTTCAACCTCTTTGGCATCAAAGCCAGTCCAACCCCATACACACTGAGGACCTGCGCAGGGACAACAGAGACCTCCGGCAGACGAGTCGACAACTTTATGCTTGAATCTATGGACGGAAATCTACAACTCTCCCTCCCCACACTAATCGAGTGTGACATGGTGCCGGACGATAGATCTGAAATCCCGTCTCCTGACGTCGCAGAGCAACACTCCCACCTCCAGCCAGTGGCGAACAAGATTCCAGCTGTGGACCCCGACGCACCTATCCTCTTGCTCCTGGGAAGAGACATCCTCAGGGTGCATAAGGTGCGTGAACAAATCAACGGGCCACACAACGCTCCATACGCTCAAAGGCTGGACCTGGGCTGGGTCATCGTGGGTGCCGTCTGCCTGGGGGCAGCCCACAACCAAGTTAACGTGTACAAAGCCAACGTGCTGCAAAATGGACGAACATCCTTTCTCTCTCCCTGTCCAAACAACATCCACGTGAAGGAGTACCACAACAGCGCACCGCAGCGACACAACCGTCTCTCATCCCCCCGTGATGAAGACACAGGCTGGGCAACAAGCACAGACAGCCTCGGCCACGCAGTGTTTGAAAGCTCCAGAGACGACAACTGACAGCGTTGTCAATGGACGACAAAGCATTCCCGACCATCATGGACAGAGAGGTCTTCCAGGACATCGACCACAGCTGGGTAACACCCTTGCCGTTCCGGTCATCACGACGACCTCTTCCAAGCAACCGGGAACAGGCTGTCAAACGTCTCTGCTGTCTCAGAAAGACTCTGGAGAAAAAGCCAGAAACGAATAGTCACTACATGGAGTTCATGCAGAAAATGCTGGTCAACGACCAAGCCAGCCACGCCAAGCTACAGCCACGACAGGCTACAGTCACGACAGGCTACAGCCACGCCACGCCAAGCTACAGCCACGCCGAGCTACAGCCACGCCGAGCTACAGCCACGCCAGGCTACAGCCACGCCGAGCTACAGCCACGCCGAGCTACAGCCACGCCAGGCTACAGCCACGCCAAGCTACAGCCACGCCAAGCTACACCCTCGCCAAGCTACAGCCACGCCAAGCTACAGCCTCGCCAAGCTACAGCCTCGCCAAGCTACAGCCACGCCAAGCTACAGCCTCGCCAAGCTACAGCCATGCCAAGCTACAGCCACGCCAAGCTACAGCCACGCCAAGCTACAGCCTCGCCAAGCTACAGCCTCGCCAAGCTACAGCCTCGCCAAGCTACAGCCTCGCCAAGCTACAGCCACGCCAAGCTACATCCTCGACAAGCTACAGCCTCGCCAAGCTACAGTCACGCCATGCCAAGCTACAGCCTTGCCAAGCTACAGTCACGCCACGCCAAGCTACAGCCTCGCCAAGCTACAGCCATGCCGAGCCATGCTGCTTCAGCCAGGACACATCCGCCTCACACGCGAGATCCTGAGCACTCTCATGTCTGAGGTGAGGGCATTCATGAATACCAGGCCCCTGGTCCCAGTGTCCTCTGATCCCGATATGCCTGCAGTCCTCACCCCAGCGATGCTGCTTACCCAGAAGATGAGTGCCATCTCAGCCCCTTCTAGGAACTTCCAAATGGCTGATCTACACGGGAAGCAATGGAAACATGTCCAGTGCCTTGCGAACACCTTTTGGAAAAGGTGGAGAAGGGACTACCTATCAACACTGCAAGGCCGCAGAAAATGGACTGACGAAAGGCCAAATGTCAAAGCCGGCGACGTCGTCTTGCTCAAGGACAACCAGCCCACAGAAACGAATGGCCTGTGGGAGTAATCGTTAACACTCTGTCGAGCGGTGACAAGAGGATCCGTAAGGTGGAAGTTAGAATAGTAAAAGAAGGAACTTCTAAAGTGCTTTTGAGGCCTATTTCAGAAATTGTAGTGCTCCTTTCTGAGTAATTTTAGAGGACTTTAGTTGCCACAAACGTGTTTACTGTTGTTTAATGATTTATAGTGGCATAATATAATTATACCAAGCAGGGAGTGTTCTGCCTTCCGTAAGAAATGTATTCTTTCCTTAGTTTGTTAAATACTGCCACCCTGTGGTCAAATTGTGATATTGACGACGCTATAAACAACCGCAAACCTACTTCCGGTTCTCTTCCTGATTCACTCGACAAGGAAAGACCCTGCCGTACTATCACTCTCGCAAACTATCAAATACGTTTGAACTATAGAAATGATTTGTCTGTAAGTTAAAATCAGATCACTTCATACGAGTTTGTGTTCAGATTTTATGTTATGATTCTGATCAAGTTAAAGTGTAAAATGTAATCTGTATCTGTTAGCAATACTAGCTCTCAGATTCCCGTGTGTTAGTAATGATGCAAGACCTCTAAATGTATATATGTTTTTATTTCTGTATTTGTTACAGTTCTCTGGAACCTCTCCTGGAACCGTCACCTTATCGTGGTGGAGAGGTTTGCGTGTCCCTGTGAACCTGAGAGCTGTGTTGTCGGGAGCCTTGTGCTCCTGGTAGGGTCTCTCATGGCAGAGTGGTCTCAGGTGAGGGGCCAGACTAAGAATGGTTCAAAAAACTCCAATGAAGAACGAAAAAAGAGGAGATGTGACCCGGCCCGGAGGAAGCCCGGGGCCCCCGTCTGGAGCCAGGCCCAGACGGAGGGCTCGATGGCGAGCGCCTGGTGGCCGGGTTTGCCACGGAGCCCGGTCGGGCACAGCCCGAACAAACTACGTGGCACCCCCCCTCTCTTCATCCCATGGGCCCACCACCTGTGGGAAGACCCGTTGGGGTCGGGTGCGCAGCCACATGGGTGGCAGCGAAGGTCAGGGGTCTCGACGGACCAGACCCGGGCGGCAGAAGCTGGCTCTGGGGACGTGGAACGTCACCTCGCTGTGGGGAAAGGAACCGGAGCTTGTGAGGGAGGTGGAGCGCTATCAGTTAGATCTGGTGGGGCTTACCTCCACGCACAGTCTCAGCTCTGGTACCGTACTCCTGGATAAGGGTTGGACTCTATTCTTCTCCGGAGTTGCCGAGGGCGTGAGGCGCCGGGCGGGTGTGGGGATACTCATAAATCCCCGGCTGAGCGCCGCGGTGTTGGAGTTTACCCCGGTAGACGAGAGGGTCGCCTCCCTGCGCCTAAGGGTTGTAGGGGGGAAAACTCTGACTGTTGTTTGTGCATATGCACCAAACAGCAGCTCAGAGTACTCGGCCTTCTTGGAGACCCTGAATGGAGTCCTGTATGGGGCTCCAGTAGGGGACTCCGTAGTTCTGCTGGGAGACTTCAACGCCCACGTGGGTAACGATGGAGACACCTGGAGAGGCGTGGTGGGGAGGAACGGCCTCCCTGATCTAAACCCGAGCGGTCGTTTGTTATTGGACTTCTGTGCTAGTCATGGATTATCCATAACAAACACCATGTTCGAACATAAGGGTGCTCATAAGTGTACCTGGTACCAGAGTACCCTAGGCCGAAGATCGATGATCGATTTCGTGATCGTGTCATCTGATCTGAGGCCGCATGTTTTGGACACTCGGGTAAAGAGAGGGGCGGAACTGTCAACCGACCACCATCTGGTTGTGAGTTGGATCAGGGAATGGGGGAAATTTCCGGATAGACCTGGTAAGCCCAAACGAGTAGTGCGGGTGAACTGGGAACGTCTGGAGGAGGCCCCCGTCCTAGGTATCTTCAACTCACACCTCCGGCGGAGCTTTTCTGGCATTCCTGTGGAGGTTGGGGGCATTGAGCCGGAGTGGGCGGTGTTCAAAGCCTCCATTGCTGAAGCTGCGGTGGCTAGCTGTGGCCTCAGGGTCTTAGGCTCCTCAAGGGGCGGTAACCCTCGGACACCGTGGTGGACACCGGTGGTCAGGGAAGCCGTCCGACTGAAGAAGGAGGCCTTCCGGGATATGATATCCTGGAGGACTCCTGACTCGGTTGCAGGGTACCGACAGGCTCGAAGGGCTGCAGCGGCTGCCGTGTCGGAGGCTAAGCAGCGGGTGTGGGAGAAGTTCGGAGAGGCCATGGAGAAGGACTTTCGGTCGGCACCAAAGTGTTTCTGGAAGACTATCCGGCACCTCAGGAGGGGGAAACGGGGAACCATCCAAGCTGTGTACAGTAAGGATGGGACTCTGTTGACCTCAACTGAGGAGGTCGTCGGACGTTGGAAGGAACACTTTGAGGAACTCCTGAATCCGAATAACACGCCCTCTATGTTGGAGGCAGAGCTCGAGGTTGATGGTGTTTCGTCGTCAATTTCCCTGGTGGAGGTCACTGAGGTAGTCAAACATCTCCGCAGTGGCAAAGCCCCAGGGATTGATGAGATCCAGCCAGAAATGCTAAAGGCTCTGGGTGTTGAGGGGCTGTCATGGTTGACACGCCTATTCAACATTGCGTGGGAGTCGGGTACAGTGCCAAAGGAGTGGCAAACCGGGGTGGTGGTTCCCCTGTTCAAAAAGGGGGACCAGAGAGTGTGTGCCAATTACCGGGGTATCACACTTCTCAGCCTCCCTGGTAAAGTCTACTCCAAGGTGCTGGAAAGGAGGGTTCGGCCGATCGTCGAACCTCAGATTGAAGAGGAACAATGCGGTTTTCGCCCCGGACGTGGAACTACGGACCAGCTCTTCACTCTCGCAAGGATCCTGGAGGGGGCCTGGGAGTATGCCCATCCGGTCTACATGTGTTTTGTGGATCTGGAGAAGGCGTATGACCGGGTCCCCCGGGAGAAACTGTGGGAGGTGCTGCGGGAGTATGGGGTAAGGGGGTCTATCCTCAGGGCCATCCAATCTTTGTACTCCCAAAGCGAGAGCTGTGTTCGTGTTCTCGGCAGCCAGTCAGTTTCGTTCTCAGTGGGTGCTGGTCTCCGCCAGGGCTGCGCCTTGTCACCAATCCTGTTTGTGATATACATGGACAGGATATCGAGGCGTAGTCGTGGTGGGGAGGGGTTGCAGTTCGGTGGTCTGAGGATCTCGTCACTGCTTTTTGCAGATGATGTGGTCCTCATTGGATCATCGGCCTGTGACCTTCAGCACTCACTGGATCGGCTGGCGGCCGAGTGTGAAGCGGCTGGGATGAGGATCAGCACCGCTAAATCTGAGGCCATGACTCTTAGCAGGAAACCGGTGGATTGCTTACTCCGGGTAGGAAATGAGTCCTTAGCCCAGGTGAAGGAGTTCAAGTACCTCGGGGTCTTGTTCGCGAGTGAGGGTACTATGGAGCGTGAGATTGGCCGGAGAATCGGAGCAGCGGGGGCGGTATTGCGTTCGCTTTACCGCACCGTTGTAACGAAAAGAGAGCTGAGCCGCAAGGCAAAGCTCTCGATCTACCGGTCGATCTTCGTTCCTATCCTCACCTATGGTCATGAGGGCTGGGTGATGACCGAAAGGACGAGATCGCGGGTACAAGCGGCCGAGATGAGTTTTCTCAGAAGGGTGGCTGGCGTCTCCCTTAGGGATAGGGTGAGAAGCTCAGCCATCCGTGAGGAACTCGGATTAGAGCCGCTGCTCCTTTACTTAGAAAGGAGTCAGCTGAGGTGGTTCGGGCATCTGGTAAGGATGCCCACTGGGCGCCTTCCTTGGGAGGTGTTTCAGGCACGTCCAGTGGGGAGGAGACCTCGGGGAAGACCCAGGACTAGGTGGAGAGATTATATCTCAACACTGGCCTGGGAACGCCTCGGGATCCCCCCGTCAGAGCTGGTCAATGTGGCCCGGGAAAGGGAAGTCTGGGGCCCCTTGCTTGAGCTGCTCCCCCCGCGACCCGACCCCGGATAAGCGGATGACGATGAGGATGAGGTTACAGTTCTACAAAAACAAAGTTATGAAGAAACTAACATCCGATAAAGAAACAAGAAAAGCAAGCCTTGTGTACCGGATTCCACTTCTTTGTAAATACTGTTAACTAGACTTATTTTTCTTATTCAGAGTGTTATATTTCGACATTATGAATAAATATTGCACTTAAAATAGCCCCCCCCCCCGTTGACAATCAAGTGCCTGTCCCCCCTACGCCCCTGGCCGCACTGTACCGCAACGAACAGTGACGCACCGCTCGGTGGAAACGAGGCATACGACTGAGCGGGTTTGTTGGTTCTCGTAGCCTAGACTTGATGGATAACCCCTCCCTCCAGGCTACTCCACAGCCAGGGCTCCTGCTTATTGGTTCATAGCGCAGCCATGCGCCATGAACAGACGTAGGCGGGATCCAGATCCCTTAGCTAGTCAAACCCACTCAGAGGAGGACTTTCCTCTCTCTCCATAGGTCCATGATTGAACCCCATGTTATACACCGGCCGCCAACACTTTAGGGGAAATGAATGGGAGTCAATGGAGGGAGGCAGGGCTGAGGGAGGAACGTCCCCCCTGAAGTAATTGTCAATAGGCGATAGGGGGTGCAATTGTCCCTTTACCGAGGGAACCGAACATTACATATACAAAGAAATGTGTATATTACTGTGCGTTCACACCAAAAGCTGCAAAGCGTTTTGAGTGATAAACGCCCATTCACTTTCTATTAGACATAAGCGATAGGAGCGATAAAACGCTTGAGCATAGCTTTAAAGCTGTAAAGCTTTAAATGAGAGTTGAAAAAAGCTGAACTCTATGCAAATGAGCTAGTAGGTTTCGGCTGTAAATGACCGGCACCAGCCAATCGGAATGTAGATGTCCCTCGCCGGCGTGGGTCCCAGTAAACATACGCGAGAACTTTAGTTCCTTGTTACCATATGAATGAGACGAGCGGACAACCGTTTATCAGTACCAAGCCCCCAGGAACAGTGCATACTTCCGCAATCGACCAGTGCTCAGCGGCCAAGACTGGTATTGCAGCTGTTTAAGCAGTCTGTGGACGGGTCCCTCGATTCAAGGGACCCAGAAGTAGATATCTCCGTTCACTCCAATACAAGTGGGGAATAGGATTGTGTCCCCGCAAAAAATGTCTGGGTATCAATCAAAGGCTCATAATTATCTTTATGCCATGTCCTAAAAAATGTAAGTTTTTTCTTTTCAAAACGCCACCTCAAGCGTTTTCTTAGCCGTTCTCTCTAATTATTTTTTTCTGGAGAAGGAGAGGTGTGCAGCTGAAAGGAGTCGTAGTGAAACAAATGTTGTTTGGACCTAGCATCCGAGAGGGCCTAGTTCAGTGCTCCGTTAACGTGTCCGATTTTTAGACTGGTTCAGCTGCTGCTCAATAACTCTCACGGTCCTCTGCTTGCGATCATTGTGATTCACCATATATTGATCCATTTATTCAAAAGATCAAAAGACAAAGAACAGGTGCATTACGGTATCATTTTATATTATTGTTAATAGTCTAACATTTCAGCGTTGGTATTTAATTTTTAATTTGCTTGTTTGGCTACCTGACAGTTAACAATGTTGGTGTTGTAGTGCCGAGAGACGGGAGTCGGAGGCGGAGTATCAAGCACAAAGTTTTAATGAACACAACACAATAAAACGTACATTCGCAAAGTCAAACCGGAATGAACTGGACGGTCGTTCCGTCCGCTAAAAGGGCCCGTGCTAAACACGCCCCCCACCCATAGTTCCGTGGGTGAATTATGTTAACCACCACACAAGCCCCCCCCAGATTTCTCCCATAGTCAAAGTCCTCATGACGGGAAGGAGCGACGACCCGACCCCGTCTCGAGCGGATGACAGGGGCCGAGGAAGAGTAAGCAGCAGGCACGTCGGCGCCGTCCACCACCCCGGAGGTCCCGGGGGTCAACGAGGTCGCTGGAGTCTCAACGGCCAGCGCGGGGCGGACGTCCCCGGCGTGGGGGTTGCGCCACCTCCACCTGGAAATGTCCACGTCTGGAATTGTCCACGTTAGCCGGCTTAACCCTATCCCAGGAAACGGTCTAAGGCCTACCCCCAACGTCCACCACCAGGCACTTGTCTCCGTGGCTCAAAACCCTGAACGGGCCATCGTAAGGAGGGCGTAGGGGACCACGGTGGGCGTCGTGGCGAATGAAAACATAGTCCACCGTGCGCAGATCGGGGGGCATGCGGAAAGTGGGAGTGCCGTGTTGCGACGTGGGAACAGGCGCGAAAACCTTAGCGGTTTCCAGCAGGGCCTGGACCCCATGGTCGGAGGCCTGGTCCACGCGCATGCAGACGTAATCCAGGCCCAGTTGGACGGCCCCGATGACCGTTCTCGAGAGGCAGTCTGCGACCACGTTAGACTTGCCAGCAATGTGTCGGATGTCCGTGGTGTACTCAGAGATGTACGCAAGCTGACGCTGCTGGCGGGCAGACCACGGCTCCGCAACCTTGGACATGCAGAATGTCAGAGGCTTGTGATCCACGAAAGCCACGAGTTCCCTGTCGAACGCGCTGTATTTGCGCTCCCTGGGGGTCAACTGGCGACTGAAAAAGGCGAGCGGCTGCCAGGCACCATCGACCCATTGCTCGTGCACTGCGCCGACGGCGTAGTCAGACGCGTCAGTGGTGATGGCGATGGGGGCATCGTGCGACGGATGGGCCAACATGGCGGCTTTGCCCAAGGCGGCCTTCGTGGCCTCGAACGCCTTCTCCCTCTCCGCGGTCCAGGCTAGCTGGCTAGGGGACTTGTCCTTGAGAGCCCCGTACAGCGGGCGCATGACGTGAGCCGCCTGGCGGATGAACCGGTGGTAAAACGTCACCATCCCCAGGAATTCCCGGAGCGCCCGAGCCGTGTGTGGGCGGGGGAAAGCAGAAATTGCCTCCACCTTCGACGGAAGAGGGGCGGCCCCCTCTTTGTTGATGAGATGCCCCAGGAAGTGGATGGAGGACAACCCGAACAGGCACTTCGCCGGGTTGATGATTAGCCCGTGCTGGTCGAGCCTCATGAAGAGGTTGCGTAGGTGACCCTGGTGCTCCTTTTCGGAGGAGCTGGCGACCAGGATGTCGTCCAAATAAACGAAAACGAAGGGCATCTCCCTGAGCGCCGAGTCCATTAACCGCTGGAAGGTCTGAGCCGCGTTCTTGAGCCCGAACGGCATGCGCAGGAACTTGAATAACCAGAACGGCGTCACCACCGCTGTATTGGCGATGTCCGAGGGATGCACCGGCACCTGGTGGTAACCGCGTACCAGGTCCACCTTCGAGAAGACCCGCTTGCCCACCAGGTGTGCTGAGAAGTCCTGGATGTGCGGGATTGGGTAGCGGTCGGGCGTGGTAGCGTCGTTCAGGCGGCGGTAATCCCCACAAGGTCGCCACCCGCCGTCTGGCTTGGGAACGATGTGGAGTGGTGAGGCCCAGGGGCTGTCCGAGCGGCGGATGATGCCCAGGCGCTCCTTGTTGGCGAACTCCGACCTAGCGACTTTCAGCCTGTCGGGGTTAAGTCGTCGGGCCCTAGCGTAGACGGGTGGGCCCTTGGTGTCTATATGATGCTCTACACCATGTTTCGCCGTGACCGCGGAAAAGGTAGGTCGGGTTATACCAGGGAACTCCCTGAGCAGGCGTTGATATTCGTCCCCCTCGGAGAGGGAGCTGGAGAGCCCGCCGTAAGCCGCTCGACCGCGGGCACATTCAAACAAGGAGAACGTCCGTGCGTCCACCAGGCGGTTGTTTTTCACGCCTACAAGCAGACTGTGCGCACAAAGGAAATCCGCGCCTTGGAGGGGAAAGGAGATGTCGGCCGTGACAAAATCCCACCTGAATCGCTGGTCTCCAAAGCACAGGTCTGCGGTCTTTGTACCATACGTGCGGATGGGTGTGTGGGGCTAGAACTTCGTGTGCGAAACTCTGAGCAGCCAGGAAAAAACGGTCGGCTTCCTCCGCCAACGCGCGTGGCTCAGTAATCCTCGTGCCCGCGAGCGCCGTCCGGACCTGCGGTGGCATGTGTTGGAGGAACAGCTCCATGAAGAGGAAGTTAGGTTCTTCCGCACCCAGCAGGTTGAGCATCATCTCCATATGCTCAGAGGGTTTGCTGTCCCCGAGGCCCCGAATAGCCAACAAGCGTTGGGCCCGCTCCGACTGCGACAGCCCAAAAGTCTTCAAGAGGAAGGCTTTGAGGTCCCTGTACTTGCCATGGTCCGGGGGATTCGCTATGAAAATCGCCGCCCGTGTCGCAGTGGATCTCCCCAGCGCCGACACGACGTGGTAGTAGTGTGTGGTGTCGTCCGTGACGTCACGGATGGCAAACTGCGCCTCCGTCTGCGCGAACCACGCCGTCGGTGAAAACTCCAAGGACTCCTGCAAATTAATAAAAGCATTATTCGCCATGTTCGTCTTGGCCCCTGAAGCTTCAGCGAGACCTACGTCGGGGTCACCAGTGTAGCACAACGTTTTAATGAACACAACACAATAAAACGTACATTCGTAAAGGCAAACCGGACTGAACTGGACGGCCGTTCCGTCCGCTAAAAGGGTCCGTGCTAAACACGCCCCCCACCTATAGTTCCGTGGGTGAATTATGTTAACCACCACAGTGTATTAATTATTTATGTGTGTAGGCCACTCCAACTTCGTTGCTGGCTGAAATGTAACCATTTATTTGCACATAAGTTATTGATTGCATTTTTCGTAAATAGTTAGTTGGAAGGAATCTGTTTCTTAAGCAGTGTGACACTTGGAGCATGCATGACGGAGCACAAGTTGGAACAAAGCACTCAAAACTGAAAAAATACATTGTTCAATTGTAGACTTGGAGCTTGTGTAACAGATTAAAGAATGACAAATATTTTTGTATCCTTTCAGTTTATATGTTGTGGTAAGGTGAGTTTTATTTCACCAAAATCTTGTATTGTTCATGATAGTTTTTAGGTATTGGGAGATTTATTTGTTGTGTAACTGCGCCCTCTATTGGATAGTGGTGGCTATATGCTGGATTTTTGCGTTCCTTTCCAAGTTTGCGTTCCACTGGATTGAGAGAGGTACGTGTCGACAGCAGTGCAATGCAAACTTTATATATGTACCTGTTCTAACTTTAGTTTTAGTGCATATGGTAACTTGCATATGTATTTTAGGATGAGTGCACTTAAAGTTTTTCATGTTTTGTCGAGAACATTTATGTTTTGTGAGCTTTACATTGTTAACGTAGCTAACCTCGTGGTTTGCGCTAGCCACTCTATCTTCGTGTAGTATTGCCCAAATGTTTCAGTTGTCCTTTTTCTTGTGTTAGGCTTGTTCCAGCCATGAAGATAAGAGTCCTGAATCTTGGTTATCGTTGAAATTGTACAGGTATGTAACCTACTCCCAATACCAGGTTTCGAATTTGTTTATTGAAATGTTTTCTTGTACTTTATTTTCGGGTTTTGAAAAACTATTTGTTCTCAGTTTGCGTTCCACTGGATTGAGAGAGACACACAGTAACAGGGGGGACAGATAGTAACAGGGTGGATGTAAGAGGGCTAGATGAATAAGTGTTCCCAGTTTGTATTGGATTTTTTATACATTATTATGCCTTTTTTGTTCCATACTTCCATAAGATTCCATACGATTTTTTAAAAATGGTTTGCATGTAATTATCAGGGAATGGCGCCGTTGTCTGCCGCAGGAAAGCTACGGCGCTACAGGGCTCGTCGGGATGTAGACCATGAAAGACGGCAGCAATACCTCAATAAAGAGAAGGAGAGGTGGAGAAAGGACATTGATGAAGGGAGAAAAAAGAAAGTGTCAGACCTAAGCGAAAGAGAGAAGAGAGCAGTAAGAAAGAAATGGCGAGAAAGAAAGAGAAAGCTGAGGAAAAATGACAGAGCCAGGACGACCTTTCAGTCAATGAACACTCCTCCTACAAGTCCAGACACTCCTCCAGAGCCAGAAAATTCCCCACAACCAGGGCCCTCAAGGTCAGAAAAAAGTTGATAGTTGAAAGCTTTGTTGATTAGGTAGAATGATTTGAATGATCTGCCCTTACTGTGTGTGTATATCTGTGTGTGTGTGTGTGTTTGTTGCTGGTAAGCTAGAAACACAACTAATATTAAATATAATAACAGTGTGTAGCCTGAGTCACAGAGGATTTTACAATAATAAGTAGCACAACTCACTAATGTGAATAATGGCCTTCTATTCTAGTATCTTGTATTTTAAATGTGCCAATATGCTTTGTGTTTTAGGCAAAATGTTGTTGGAAGGAGGAATGCAAGGCAAGGCAGAAGGAGGCTCCAGAACAATATTGAAGAACTAAAGGCCTTGTTGGAGAGGGAAAAGAGAAAAAAAGAAAAATACAAGAAGAGGTGCCAGCGCTTGGCAGGGGGAAAAAATCGCCACGTTCTACAGTGGATGCATTGCTGCGCAAGCAAAGAGTTAACAACACCATTAGGAAAAGATTGTTGTTGCAGGAATCAATAATTGAGGACATCAGAAATAAATACAGAAACACTAAGAAGGAGCGGGAGAAGCAAATTATTGCAAAAGCAACAACTGGGAAAATTATAAAGAAATACAGGCTGCAGAGGGCTGCACAGGCGACTCTGGGCTTTTCAAAGAAGCGATGTCACAGACCAGATGCAAGGCTCATGACCTATGAAAGAAAAAAGAGCAACAGATTACCGGTTGAATGCAAACAGAAAGTAAAGGCTTTCTATTTAAGAGATGACGTCAGCCGGATGACAACAGGACGAAAGCAAACTGTCACTCAAAAGAAGAAGAAAAAACAGAAACGTTTGCTTACTGACACAATGAAGAATCTGCATCAGAAGTTCCTTTCAGAAAATGAACATCAGGTCTCTTACTCTTGTTTCTGCACCTTAAGACCATTTTGGGTTGTGGTGCCAACAGAGGCTGATCGTGAAACCTGTCAGTGTAAAACGCACGAGAACTTACAGTTCATGGCCAACACCCTGTACAGCCAAGGTCTGTCAGCAACAAAGAACCTTGAGGAGATGGTAGATGCAACAATGTGCGATCCCAAATCCAAACTCTGCGCATATGGTGAGTGTAAAGACTGTGTCTACTTAAATGGTATTAATAAGGTAAATTACAATAGAAAAAAAATCAATTGAGTTCTGATATTGCTACCACTTAATGTATTTAAATGTTTAATGTTTTCAGTTATATAAAATTGGTAAAGTCCATTCAACATAATAAACAAGTCACAAATTCTGGGGTTCAGCAGGTTTCAAAACCCCAGAATCTGTGACTTGAGCTCTATTTACTTGGTAAACTAGGATCTTTTCATAGTTATTTTGGAATGTGGACAACTGAACATACTCGTGTGTGCTGGCCTGCAGAGGGCCATGCTCCTGTTTGAAGGCCAAGTATGCAACCTGGAAAGGGGTTCAGACAGCATCCCACAAAGCCTGGATGCAGAGTCAGGCATGTTACGTCTGGTCTGGGGTTTAGCGTCTCCACTAGAGCCCAGGGTCCAGTTGCACCAGCAGAACGTAAGGTCCCACTTGGGCTACGTTGAACGTAAATCACCCAAACGTTCGACTTTACACTCTACTAAAAAAATAGCAGTTGCACCAAGCAGATAGTTTCAACGTAACACTAAGTTATAACTTATCTTTTACACCTCCCCTCTAGCTGGTGTAAGTTCCATACTAACGATAAAGAACCGTTAAAAGAAAAAAACGTAAAAAGATTTCAACACTAAGGATGGCTATTCGTTTTGAGCAATGGGAAGAGGAGTTTCAATGCGATTTGCGCCGGGAACGGATTGTCCGTGACCGTATCGATCCATTTCTTTATTATGATGATGTTGAATTATATGCGCGATTTCGGTTTTGCCGGGCGGAATATTATATTTATTTATTTATTATAAAATCCGCCATCAAATAGCTTAACCACACGCCTATACCGTCCAAGCAAAGAGAATAAATGACTGAAACTGTTTTGTTTGCCCTCTCATTTGGGTGCTAACGCGTCTTCCCTCGTGTAAGGTGGAAACTTGCCGGTATTTCCTGTTTACATTGTTATCTGTCAATGATTGACTTGAAATTATCTAAACGTCATTAAAAGCGACACTGGTACACTTTATGCACTACTAGTAACGTTACAACTTAAGTTATGGTGGTGCAACCAAAATTTAGAACACCTTTAGTTTGGCACTAGCTACGTCGAGCGTAGGGTTAAGGCAGACTTTACACCCGAACTTATGATCGGCTTTACGTTCTGCTGGTGCAACCGACTGCAGAAGGGATCCACCTCCCTGCAACACATGCTCTCCTCAGCTGAGCTCATTGGCTGGCATTTCCCACACAAGCACCCTTTCAAAATGAAATGTGAGGTTAACTTCGCTCGTTTCTTTCAGTTTGATCGCGCACTCTCTTGCTCGCCCACCCGTCCGTCCGCCCTCCCTCCATCCCTCCATCCCTCCAGTAGTAGTTATGTAAGAGATAGTGTGGAGTTATACATCCTGTAGATTAATATATAATCAAGTACTAGTAAAGTTATGCCTGTTAAATATTGAAACGTGGCCATCATTTGCTGTCATTAGCTAATATTAACTCAAGCTAATGCCAGTTACTCACCAAGACACCTGCCCAATTCTCCACTGATTCTCCTGACACCACAACTCTATCTCCCTCCTATTGCCATGGTGTCTCCCCCTATTAGGTGGTTGCTGTTCTCCCTCACGGCTAGCTGGCTCAAAATTGTACGGAAGTGGTCCGAAACTGTTATCCATTGTTATGTTGCCTATGTAGTCTATGATGATTAGAACGTCCGTCTACCAATTCCTACGTCACGCTTGAAAACGAGCGTTTGAGATGCGGAAGTAAAATTGTATCACAAAAACGGCTCAAGATGCCACTTGTAGTGTAGATTTATTAATAAAAACTAAAAAATCGTGTATTCGAATTTTTTTCCTATATGATTCTTCACTGTAGTATCTAACTTCCAATACGCACTTTAAGCCGAGACCACCATAAGGTAAATGGTGAATGCCTCGAAGTTAAGCCGAGACCACCATAAGGTATATGGTGAATGTGCCGAAGTTAAGCCGGGCCACCATAAGGTATTATTTATTTCTCTCTCTCTCTCTAGCTCACATTCTCTCTCTCTCTCTCTCTCTCTCTCTCTAGCTCACACTCTCTCTCTCTCTCTCTCTCTAGCTCACACTCTCCTTAGCTCACACTCTCTCTCTCTCTCTCTCTCTGTCTCTCTCTCTCTCTAGCTCACACTCTCTCTCTCCAAGCACACACTTATTGAAGGCAACAAGTGTCATTTTTGACCTGGGTGCTCCTGGCTGTTTGATAAGGCAATGGTAGCCTGCACAAAGGGACCCCCGGTGTGTTCTGTCTGTCTGTCTCTGTCTCTGTCTCTGTCTCTGTCTCTAGAAATATGTTCTCTCTCCATAAATATATTCCGTTAAAGATCCATCTGTTTCAAATGATAACAATGTTTTGGCAGCTACTTATTCAGCCAATGGTGCGAGTATAATTGTCACATTTCACTAGTCAATAGCTGGAAGTATTATATTGTATATTTCATTCCAATATTTGAGGTATTTAGTTTGATTTTGATTTAAATATCAATATCTAGTTCATAACTACAGTTTCCGCACGCTCATTAAGTGCCCTCATCCTCTACGAATCAATAAATCGATAGCAATAAGTTGAAACCATCGGTAAAGCAATAGTTTCTGGACACATAATATTTTGACTATAATTTTGTAACTAATAGCATTCAACATCTATAGGAGAACAATATTTATGTATACATGTGATAATATCTGTAAATCCACTTTGTTTGTACAGACATATTACTTTAGCTTTGTCTTTAATGCCCCACTCTGGTGTCGTTTTGAGTACTCGTCGTTCACGATTGTTCATGGTTATAGGTGGGAGGCAAGGTCCTCCACTATCGGTCTCTGTGAAGATCGAGCCACAATAGAACATTAACGAGAGTTCCATACATTATTATCTTTCACTTCTCCCATTCTTCTGAACTTTCCTGAGGCCGGCACGGTCTGTGTTCCTAAGCAGTAGCTCCATAGCAGACGTTCAGAGTAAATACCACCTATCTGATGATCCGCTAATACCATCCAATATGCATGCTTCATTTTACATTCAAGTCTATTGGTATTTTGTTATTAAAGACGATGAATTATTAAGGTAAAAGACCCCCTCACCCCCTACACACGTGAAGTCCCCACCGCCCCCCTCCAGGCCCCCTACACACGAGTACCCCCCCCACCCTTTGTCCCAGTCCTCACAGGTCCAGTCGTCAGATCCCCCCCCTCCCCACCCTTTGTCCCTGTAAACACTCTCTTCCCCTACCCTTCCTTATTCATATTGCTTACAGAAGGCCACTCGCCTCTCTATTGTAAGTTAAATTGAAGTTCTTGTCTTATTGTTCTTTCTTCCCCTTGCCCCCTCCCACCCTCACACCTAGCCATGTGCTGGAACCAGGATGTAAATTTAATTAAGTGTTTGTATATTTGAGGGTCTGAGTGTCTGAGTGCTGTTTACATTTGTACTAAATTTGTTCTCTTTTCTCATCAGGCCTTTGCAACCCGAGCAGTAATGGTTGCCCAACATTCATCATTTTAATCGTTAACATTACTACAAATATTCTCTTTTCTAATCAGGGAGTGGCAACACAACGATCAGTTGCCCACGATCATCATTTTACTTCTGTGCATAAAATCTTAATTCTCTTTTCTCGTTAGATGGTGGCAACACAAGCATTATAGTTGCCAAACACTCATCTTTTTACTTCTCTGCATTGATCTTCATTCTCTCTCTCTCTCCAGGAAATGGCAGTATAAGAACGAATGCCACACACTGACAGTAATTATTATTATTTTTTCAGGTTGCTAAGCCCTTCTGTCTATTCAACATGCGTTTTCTGTAGCAAGACAGGTAGAGAACCAGGCTGGTTCAAATAGACACGGGGTTCAACTGCTAGAATAATATGTCGAATTAATAAATGGTGCACATGGTTTTAAACAGTGCCCAAGGAGAGAGTTAGCTCAACTGCTGTAGACACAATTACAATACGTTTTTTGCGACAAACTATGAAAATAACTATTTTAATAAAAGTCTTCACATAATCTATGGTTAATAATTGGCAATATTTACAATTAAATTACATAAGTAGAATAAAATGTAATCCATAATTCATCCTTATTTCGATTAACAATATACGTGTTACGTTTTTTCATTACACGCCAAGACAGTGGATACTCGATTATTACAATATATCACAACCAGTTTAATGGTCAACCAAAACGCACAGCCGTACGTAACCCCGACTGTCCCCAACTGACAACGTTCCGGTAACAACAGAAGTATGATGCCTAATATTGAAATGCAGATTTTTAATATTAAGATATTTTGATAATGTTCAAATTTAAGTTTTGTATGTTTGTATTTTCCCATGTGGTCTTGTCACCCTGTTATTCTGCAGGGTCGTTGAAAATCCTTTGAGGTTATTGGAAATCAGTTCTCACTCTGTTCCTTTGTTGTCCTGTGTTGGTTTGGGCCCGTTATCCTTGATCCCCAATGAAGCGCAGAGACGCAAGTGATAAGGAACGGCCAACCCCATATTTATGACATCTTAAGGAATGACGACTTAGATGACCATATGGTTAACAAAGGCTTTTGGTTTGTTGTGAGGCAGCTGTCCTCAACAACACTGCTGAATGTGTAAGAACTCCTGGCCACACAGCGGACCTCTCTGCGGACCCTTTAGAAAATGAAGGGCTCAGCAGGAAGAAATCCCATCTGAGGTCTCAAATTGTTGAATAATATGCTTATTTTTAGGTCTGTTGATGCATGTTATGATGCATCTTTGTTTGTGCTTTTCTTACGAATGTGTATATATCGATAAAAAATAAAATGAAAATAAAAATAAGTAAAAATATAAAATGAAAACAAATGGTGGATTCATATACCATGTGTGAATGTCCTCTTGTGTGTGTCAGAGCCACCAAAATAATGGAGGTTACTCGACTGTTACATACACGAGGGGATATTGAAAAGCATACCACATATAAAACTAAGATAATTAGAAAATGGTTCATTATAATTAAACTTACAATAACACTTGCTTCACCCAATAACTTCTGAATTTTTCTTTTAGGTTCAGTTTTTGTTTTGTTTTAGAAATATCACCCTATATTTAATACCCAGATGTGCATAATTGTGGTGAGTTCGGATGACTCTTATTCTACCTAGTTTTAATTGACCTGGCTCAAGATTCCCCCGTAGACTTGGTGTCAGACGTTGGATTGTGGCGCTCCTTGGGAGCCTCCGAGCCACGCGTTGATCGACTAATCGTTCCTGCAGTGTTCTGAGGTGGTGACGGTGGAGCTCAATGGGAGGCTCCGGGAGAATTCACAATCACGGGCTCCTTCGGGGAGAGTTCAAGTGGGTCAGGATTAAAGGGTTGAATTAATGTATCGATTTGATGTTGACCAACAAAAAACTAGATAATTATAATAATAAATACTGTTCATGTAATGGTATAGTTAGCTTAGCTAAAAAAAACTGTTTTGGAAATAGTAATGGACGTGTCCGGGACATGTATAGCTATAAATAAGTAAAGATAAAACTGCGTTTTACTTTACTTCACTTTGCTAAGACATATGCACGTTTGATGTGGTATGCAAAAGGCAGAGAATAAGGCGTATACACGTTTGATGTGGTATGCAATGTACATAGGAGTGAATCAAAGTGTGGAGAACATCAAATGCGAGCAATAGGTAGAATAAATGAAGATTAGGTCATCCAATATACATAGTTAGTGTAGGACAATCGGGTAGTATGATGAAGGTAACTGTTATTATGAGATACGGTTAACACAGAAGTGATATTGAACATGCAAATTTTAACATTGTTATTTCCCGTTTACATCTTTTTGGTTATAGCAACTTGGTTGCACTACGGCGTTGTTAGGTTTGGTTGTCATTCAATGCGCATGGCTGAAGCTATGCGCAAGGAGGGATGTAGTGTGAAATTAAATCAAAGTAGATACTGTAAAACATTTAAAATTAGAATGAATGGAAATATGTTTTTGAACAACTAACTGCTGTACATGAGTTTGTATTTCTACAATAGAAACAAAAGTTCCAGAACCAGATGCAGACACACCCGGAGCCTATAAAACTACGTCCGCTGAGCAAGGAGTAACAGTCACATGAGGAAATCAAATAACGGCAGGATTTTAATCGGTTCTGTTTTGGTTGTCCACCATATAAAAAAATAAAAATAAAATATGTATATAGTTTGGATAAATTACATGTATCATAATCAGCAACACTTCGTTCAGTTTACCAGATAAAGTTAAAAGGAATATATATAGATATGGAAATGTTATTGACAGAGCAAGGAGGGGTAAATGCGATGATAGGCACACCATCCATGGAGTCCGTCTCCATGGCGGCGCGTACACACGCAGCGGCTTGGGGCTCTCCAGACTTTTAGGTTTTGTTAGTAAATGTTTAGTTGTAGTCTTAGTTTAATTTAAGTTTAATTGTGAAGTTGTTGCCACGCAATCATCTTGGGGGTCTCCTGACCATAGATTTTTGTTAGTAATAGTTTAGTTATAGTTTTATTTTAGTTTTAGTGTAATTGTTTACTTGGGTTGCCATGGCGATGGATACACAGCTCTCCAGGCTAAACGTTTTTGTTTTTTAATCGTTTTTTGTTTTTTAACACTAATGTGCCCTCCACTGGCAAAACAGTATAGACGTGCTGAGCTCCTGGTCATAAATCGTGATGTACATCGACTGTCAAGCGAGATATCCATCCCTCCCGAGATCCGCAGATTAGCCAGCGAAAGCTCTGCCTCAACAGGCCGGCAGAGGAGACGCTGTGAGCGGAAGCAGAAGCGAGGAAAGCGGGCCGGTGTACGAGCTCGGCTAAAGGCTAACCCATCCAAACCACCGCTTCCTTCAATCTTCCTAGCCAATGTTCGCTCAATACGGAATAAACTGGACGAGATTAGACTTCGACTCACAGCACAGAGGACTTTGACTCGCTGCTGCTGCATGATCTTCACCGAGACGTGGTTAGACAGCACCACACCAGACGCAGCTATCCAGCTAGCAGGCCGCACCGTCTACCGGGCCGACAGAACAGCTGACTCGGCTGTACAAAGGCGGAGCAGGCAGCTATCCAGAGGCTGATTAAAACAGCGGGAAGGATCATTGGAGTAGAGCTGCCCGACATCTTGTCCATCTCCTCCTCCCGTTGCCTGCAGCGCTCTAAACGCATCCTCAAAGACCCTTCTCATCCTGCCCATCATCTGTTCCTGTTACTCCCGTCAGGGAAAAGGTTCAGATCAAAAAAGGCACGCACTTCCAGGATGGCAAAGAGCTTCTATCCCTGTGCAATAAGGCTCCTCAACAGCTTGACCACCCCACTCCCCACCCCCCTTCATCTCCCCCCAACCCCGGCCCAGCCCTCCCTGCCCCCCATGGACTGCACTCTAATACTTGATGCACCTTAATATGGAGATATGGAGATATATTGCTTTTATTATTTTTATTATTATTTTATGAATGATATTTATGAATCTATTTATTAATTGTTATTTATTATTATTTAGCTGTGTAAGTCTGGTTGCCTCTACTGTCTCGTTGTCTTTATGGCAATGACAAATAAAGTACTTTGAACTTTACTTTGAACTTTGAACATGTTGTACTTTTATCCCCAATAACACAGCTCCGGATGGGTTGGTGACCAGGGCGCTGGCATAATTACAATCCCTCAGGTTAGAATTGGCAGAGAACTCCGGCATTAATGACCCTTTCACAGGATGGATGGAGAATATGTTTGGGAGGTGGAAAGGCACGATCCAGTAAGTGCCCGTCGCGGGAATAAATGCAGAGACCGTGTTAATTGTCACCGGCTGCCGTTGTATTCCCTGTGCACGAGGGCTACTGCATCTGCTGATCACCACAGCAGTGAGCGCTACAGAAGCGCCAAGTGCCATTCAGGCTTACATGGGGATCAGATATGGTCCGATGAAAGTGAACGATACATCACCTGAGGGGCCCGACCCTATCCAGCTGTAATATGTAGAATAGTCAACACCTATACTATTCTAGTAGAATCGCCTGTATATAAGATAATCAATATCCCGGATTTACTTGAATAACCAATTTTAAAAACAACCATACCAGACTGTTTGTTATTGTGTAGTATTGCTTGGTTGCGAGTGCAACCCGTTATTTCTGAATCGCTGCATTGATAATGGTACTTTTGATCTTTTTTGAGACGGTTGTTTACAGGCCACCTGTTGCTGACACGACGACGACGGAGAACCTGTTTGGAGGCTCTCATGATGTAAAAGTAACCTCTCTGTGAGCTGAACCCTTGACAAGGAGGGACGAGTCTTGGGTTCATGAATTACAGGCCCGACGGCGACAGAAGAAACAATGGCTACGATAATAACGACGCCCAAAACCACCCACATGCAATACACGAAGACCACCTGAACCACCCAAATCCATGCTAGCCTATCAATCATTTTGAATTTTTTAAATTTTATTATGACTATTAATTTTTACTTTACTTTTGCACATATTGAATATTTTATGACCTTGTTGCACATAACCAAAAGTATTAGCTCAGGATTTCTATGGATACTTTTGTTTGTGTGTTGTTTGACCATATGATTGTATGATAACAAGATATATGTTCATTGTTGTATTGTTAAATAATGACCTGTATTTCCTATGAGACCCACAATGTGAATACCGTTTCAGTATTATTGGAAACACGTAGTGGTTTTTCTCTATTCGATAGAGTTTCTCCCACACGGTTGATGGTGTTGATGTTTTTTCCTACTTTGATTATGTTTTCGGTGTGGGAAATGGTGTTTATGATTTAAAATATTATTGTATGGTCATTTGAGATGACCAAGGAGGGATTGTTACGTATTTTAAGAACACAAGCTGTATTTCCCTCACTTAACCACTAGGGGGTAGGACCAAACATATAAGCCGTAAATACTACACATAGCCACAAGGGGAGCAAGACCTTACTGAAGGCTGCAATAAATACTTTAGCCACCGAAGGCAGCACCACAGACCAGGCGAGGAAGCCGAGTGTTACGTCACACCGGTTCCTCCCACTACTTCTGGTCCGCGCTGTTCAGACCATAAGAGCCTGCAGATTGTGCAGGCCTTCAGATTTCTTCCGGCAGCGATTGGACATGGGTTAAAGGTCTATTTTTCAGCTAGGAGAATACTCGCACGTGCTAAGGCACATCTTCAATCTCTCTTTGCTTCAGAGTATCAGTTTACCATACCGAAAATACTTTATACTAAATAAAGTCTCTTTAAAGCTATTCCTTTGGATTTGACCACTTTCCTTGAAGAACTACGTAATAATGCCAACAGCCAGGTAATTTTGCCAGTGACTGTGACGGGGAACGAGTCCCTTTTCGCCCTCGTGCCAATTCCACCTCTGGCCGCCCCCCCGGTCAAGTGAGCGCATCCCATTCTTCCCAGCAGCCGGGAAACTGAAGCCAACTGAGCTGCCGAGCCACAGCTCAGTTGGGGCGTTTACTGGTTCATGGGGTGGGGAGGTGCCTAAACTTATGTCACATTGTCCAAATGTTGATGTCTCGATTGGTGGAGTCACTGTTCCTCGTCTAATAGATACCGGCTCCATGGTATCCACTGTAACGGAAGGTTTCTTTTTACGCCAATTTGAACCGTGGGGCCAGGAACGGCTCCAGTCATGTCATTGGCTTCAGCTTAAGGCGGCGAATGGCCTGGCCATTCCGTATATTGGCTACTTAGAGTTGGAGGTTGTTTTCTGTGGTAAGATAATGACTCACTGTGGTATCCTGGTATTCAAGTATCCTGTTGGAGGTCCACCTGCTGTACCTGGGGTACTTGGTATGAACGTGATTAGCCGTTGTTACCATGAGCTTTTTGGGGCATATGGCCCCTCTCTGTTTGATGCCATGTCGGTGTCCAAAGCTCCAGGTCCCGTCATTGAGGCATTACAGCGGTGCCATCGGGCGGCCGTAAAGGCTCCGATCATGCATTTGGACGTGGCCCGGCTCCGAGGACCACGGGCTGTTCGCATAGCCGGGGGTACTATGAAATTTGTTGCCAGTACCTGTTCGGAGGAGCTTTCAGGGCAGACTGCATTTTTTGAGCCTCCTAATTCAGGGCTGCCAGCAGGGTTACTGGCGTCCCCCTGCTTGGTCCAGGTCCTTAAGGGCACAGCCTATGTCCCAGTGGTTAATGTAGGGTTGACTGAAGTCCTCCTCTACCCCCGCGCTACCCTGGGCTCCATAAGTAGTGTAGAAGTTGTAAGCTTACCTGCTGGTGTAGCAGAGATCAGGCCCATAACCGCCACTATGTCCTCCCAAGTAGCCTCCAGCGCCGCACAGGATCGGATTGACGCAATTGACCTGTCCGCCTTGTCTGAACAAGAGCAGACTGAGGCTAGGAGTCTGTTGCACAGATATAGTACTGTGTTCTCAGCTCATGAGGGTGATTTGGGTTGCACCAATCTAATATCCCATGACATCCCACTTCTAGACGAAGTACGCGTGCGGCAAAGGCACCGGCGTATCCCCCCCTCGGATTACGAGGGGGTAAAAGCTCACATCAATCAGCTTCTAGACTCGCAGGTAGTGAGAGAGAGTTGTAGCCCTTATGCGTCACCTATTGTTCTGGCCAAAAAGAAGGATGGGAGCCTTCGCATGTGCGTGGACTACCGCCTTCTGAATGCTAAGACCCGCAAGGACTCCTTTCCCCTACCCCGTATCGAGGAGAGCTTAGATGCACTCGCAGGGGCCCAGTGGTTCTCTACAATGGACCTTGCCAGCGGTTACAATCAAGTCCCAGTTTCTGAAGCGGATATACCCAAAACAGCGTTAGTAGTATATACTATATGCCCTCTGTACCAATTCCTATCTGAACTCACTTCCGGTTGGGGAGGGGGTGGGGGTGGAGGGGGGATCCCTATTCACAGGGGGACTTCCGGTTTATGGTTTATGACGGGTCATAAACATAGTTTAAAAAGGGGGCGACGGCTGCTGTAGGGTCCCCGCATTCATTAAGTTGTCTGCAGTGTTCTTTTCATTCAACATGGCCTGCTCATCAGAAGAAACCCACAGATCAGATAGTGCTATTTGGTTGTATAGGGGCCCTCGTACCCCGTCACCACTGTCTTCTCCCGCCATGGACGACTCTGCGTCGAGCAATGAGGACATTGAAAACCAGATGCCTGATGGTATGTCCGACTTTAGTACGCCAGTGTCTAACTATGTCAATA
This sequence comes from Gadus morhua, assembly GCF_902167405.1. Lineage (NCBI taxonomy): Eukaryota > Metazoa > Chordata > Actinopteri > Gadiformes > Gadidae > Gadus > Gadus morhua. The sequence goes on along the minus strand of NC_044059.1, from coordinate 18,447,783 downwards.
GTTATGGAGATGCGGCACTGCTTAATGCTCCACTCAAAAGAACGAGGCCTGTTTTAGGCTTGAGAGACCGGAGTGCCGGGGATTCATTCACCCACGTTGGCGAATACAGCTTGGAGTATGTAATATCATGGGTCGATGGATGTGTTATTTTGAATGTTAAAGATTGTGCTACAGAGTGGCGGTTGAACGTTCACGAGTGGAATTTTTTCTTGGAGAATTTATGCCCCATGCTAGACGGTGTCCGGGGTACATGGCATGCGGGAACCCATGTATTCCAATGGACCTTTCAGTATGAATCGAGGATTCATCGCATGGATGCAAACTATCATACGAAGAGACCATAGGAGTTCATTTTTTTCAGACGCTGTGTTGATACAGACGAGCTACCACAGTGCTATGATATGCATTGCATCGGTAGCTCTGCTCTACGCACCAGTGTTTTAGAAGCTGCTGATTATTTTGATAATGTCTTTTTCATGCAGTGGGCTGATTTGTCAGCACTACGTGGAATTTTTGCAGAGATTGATTCTATGGCTAAGACGAATGAAGAACCATGGAGCACAACTGATGATGAATACAGAATGCGCCTGTTTGAGTCGCCTGGGTTTGATGAGGGGGTACATGGTGTGTTTGAGTATGTTTAGGGTTATGCTAGCATTAGAAAATGTCAGCAATGTATAAGAAGGTGGGGTACATGCTAGTAGTATTAAGGGTGTTTTCTTTTCCTTTTTAAATGTGTTTTTGATAGGCTATACCTTATATTAATATGTGTGTGTTGTGTGTATTTTATTTTTGTTTTCATATTCTAATGGTATATTTTTGATACGCTATGCAGCACAGGTCAATGATGAACATGTGCAAAGTGGGGGTGTGGCTATGGAGACTGCTGATTTAAAGGCTGTACAACCGGGACCCCACTGGCTTCAAGAGTATGCCATCTATCTGGCCGGATTGAATCTGTCCTTCCTACACATCGGAGAGGACAGTGAGCTGGAGGTGGACACTGCTATGAGAGATGACGGATGGCCTGTATCAATACAGATCCGTTTAAACCCTGCATCGTTGGCTGTTCTGCGATTTACCACGGGGCTCTGTGTGGTAGCCATCATCAGCCATCAGAAGCAAGCGGCCTGCTGGGGATGCCAATGTGATTGCCCAAGTCAACGACGCCATTCATGCCTGCAGGGAGCAACACATCATCACTACGAATCCCACTACCATGACATTTGTGTTATGCTGGACAGACACCCCTTCCTGTTACTTTTAGAAACTGTTTTAAAGAAGACTACAGGGTTGACTGTGTCCCCAGGAAAAATCTATGGGGTGGTCGAATCTTATCTATGTGATTTAATATGCAATACCTATGATACCGAAAAACTGGATTTAATGACCACCGAAGGTGTGTCCGATGAACATCTGCTTCTGATATATGAGGCCATACAAATGTGGCGTCCTACATTGTCATTAGGCAAACCAAAGCCTGTTGTCGGGTGGCGTTTATAATGGGGATTTTGTTTTCTTATGCGTATGATGCGGAAAGCAAGTCTGTATCAGATAGACTAGCCGTTTTGATGTATGCTGCCATAGAAAATGATACGTTTGTCCATCATAATGCTTATATCAAATGTATGTATAAGGATTGGAATGATTTGGTCATGAAATTCTTGCATGACAAGCCTACTGATCTAATGTTAGCTGAAATATTTAACCATTTCTCCGACGGGGAGTGTTTTACTGTCGGTCATGTAATGTGTATATGTGCTTTTGTGTCGGATGTCTTGAAGATGAATAATGCCTCATACGCAGAGTGTATTAGTACTGCTCGAATGATGTCTTGTAAAATGGTGCAGAAAAATAAATTTGCCTGTAAACTATATCTGAACATTGTTTTGAGCGGACAGACATTTTAAATAAAAGGATGGATAACTCTGATCATTGTTTCAGTATTCGTTTTTTGTCGCAGGCATACGACATGGATAAACGGATGCATAAGACTTACTATGATCCCTCCGGACCATGGGGTTACGGCGGCATCAATAAACTAAGAACGGCCCTCGAGCATAGTGAGGGTGCAGTACCTCCACTAAAATATATCAAGAAATGGCTGCTGAAGCAGGATCCCTACACCCTGCATGTACCTGCACCGATAAATTTTCGCAGAAATAGAGTATTGGTTAGTGGGGTAGATAGACAGTTCCAGGCTGATTTAGTGGATATGTCAGAGTATGCATCCGAAAATGATGGTGTGCATTTTCTGTTGACGTGCATCGATGTATTCTCAAAACATGCATGGGTTCGTCCGTTACCATCCAAGAGGGCTATCGACGTCGCTAAAGCTTTTGATGATATTCTCGGTGAAGGGCGTACCCCCGATAAACTGCAGACTGACGCTGGCAAAGAATTTTATAACAAGATCTTTCAGCGTTTGATGGAGCGGTACAATGTCAAACATTTCTCTACATCTAACGAGACCAAGGCCAGTATAGTGGAACGCTTCAACAGGACTCTGAAAACCCGCATGTGGAGATATTTAACAGCTGCCAACTCCAAACGATATGTGGATAAACTACAGGATATGGTCCATGCTTATAACCATTCATACCATAGATCGATAAAAATGACCCCGGTCAGCGTTGATAAAGATAATGAGAAAACAATGTTTAATACGCTACACAAAACCACTCATGAGCCGATGGTGGTGTTTAGATACGATGTTGGTGACACGGTTAGAATTTCAAAAGTCAGAGCTACATTTTGAAAGGGGTATGAGCAGACATTTACAGATGAATATTTTGTAATATCGCAGCGCATAGCAAGGTGTCCTCCAGTCTATAAGCTGCAAGACTATGCAGGTGCCCCTGTCCATGGAACATTTAATGAGAAAGAGCTACAAAAAGTTATAGTGTCTAAAAACAAGGTGTATAAAATAGAAAAGATTATAGATTATAGAAAAAGGGAGGGGTCTAAGAATCTGCTATATGTCAAATGGATGGGTTGGCCGGAGGCATTCAATTCATGGATAGCTGAAAAGACACTAGTCGATGCGTAAAGAGACATACAAGAGACATACAATCCATTATAACCAGAGTGTACGATGGATAAGGAGGTGTCTGGGGGTTTCTATGTGACTCTAGCGAGTAATGCATCGGCAGGGATCTACCCAGAAAATAAGATATGGAATTTTAGAACTAAATTAGCAAAATCAATACACACCAAGCAGCCCTATGAAGTAGGCCTAATTGAAGCTCAGTACCCATGCAGCTGGGATAGTTTTCCTACCGAGGACGCTACGATGACCGTTCACGATGCTAAAACGGGTCATAGGACATCATGTCTATTAGTTGGTGGGCTTTATGAGAGTATCGGATCGTTATTACTACAAATCAACAAGAATTGGGCCAAACATGATCCTGGCGGTAGAGTTATACTACATCATGAAGGTATTAGAAACCGCATTTATGTAGAAGGAGACGATCACATATCTATCGTCTTTAGAGGAAAACTGGCTGCTATGCTGGGTTTCGATGCAGGGGTCAAGCTACCAGCCCATAAATCGTATGCAGCATACGCCCCCCATCCCACCGATATTCACGGGGGGTGTTACAACATGTTCATATATAGCGACATTGTCGACCATCAGCTGGTCGGAGATAGTTATGTCCCCCTGCTAAGGAGTATTAATATAACCGACACCAGCAGGAGACACTGCATTCACATGTTCGACCAGCCGCATTACGTACACGTAGCCCGAGACCCTCTTGGAGATATTGAAATCGATCTAAAGTCTGACCAGAATACAAATATAAAATTCACATATGGTAAAGTGATACTCAAGCTGCATTTTAGACCTGTAAAACAGTAGAATTCATAGCACCATCTATAGGGATGAGGGGGTATAGACCGCCTTACGACGAGAACAAATATGTTCAGTATTATTTAAACCACGCAGGGAGTGGGCTACCTGGCTATGAGGGTAGCAGCACACAATATGGAGCTGGCATCGGAGGGATGTTCCGTAGCCTCTTTAGAATGGCTATTCCGTTATTTAGGCGAGGGGTTAGCATAGCAAAGCCTCATCTGAAGACTGCTGCTAAACATATTATAGGCGACGTTATGACCAACATAGCCCATGCTGCATCTACGCCCAAACAGCAGGGGTCAGGCATGAGGGTATATGCCAGAAGAGCAACAAAGTATCCTCCTATAGGTTGTGGGCGTACCCGTGCACCGGCACGACGTCGTAAACAGAATAAAAGATTGGCATCCATCAAAAAGAGATCCAAACCTAAAAGGATCAGGAAGGTGGTACCCCGTCGTTTTAGAGGGGTGCTAACGATATATTCATCTAGTATAGCAGGGGGGCTGAATAACAATGGCGTTGCTACATAACATGTCAGACGAATGCATTAAGAGCGAACTGGATCTCTTCTCCCTGCCGATGACGCAGACTTCGATAGAAAAAAGTACATATATTGAAATACCCCCGCTATCGGCGCTAACAGATGGTGGACCCATAGAGTTCTTTTACGGCCAGTAGCGAAGACTATATAGATGTAAACAATACGTATTTACACCTGAGGATCAAGATTACTAATCCTGATGGAACAGACTTGGCTCCGGCGGCACCCGTGGGACTGATTAACTATCCAGGATGCACGTTATTCTCCCAAGTAGATATTACTCTGGGTGATAGGCTTATCACCCAGTCGTCAAACACCTATCCGTACAGAGGCATAATAGAATGCCTGCTAAACTATGGAAACGGAACATTAGACACCCAATTTGGCTGTGGTCTATTCCAGAAAGACACACACGGACATATGGACGAGATTCTTCCTGGAGGCCTCAATCTAGGCTTAACGACAAGGAGTGAATATACGGGGCGAAGTCGTATAGTGGAGCTGATATCCCCTATACACGTCGATATGTTTTTTCAGGAGAAACTGTTGATTAACGGAGTTGATATCCGCATGAGATCATTAGCACAAAAAATGATTTCTGTCTCATGTCCGATGGTGCTGTGGAATACCGTGTCTCTATAGTGTCTGCAAATGTTTTCATTAAAAAGGTATCGGTAGCACCAGCCGTCAAGCTGACACATGCCCGTGCGTTAAACCAAGCTAACGTTAAATATCCTGTTGATAGGGTATGTCTAAAGAATGTATCCATCGCTGCGGGCAGCCGTATATGCACACAGGATAATCTATTTCTAGGACTAATACCCAAGATGGTTATTATAGGTTTTGTGAATAACGAAGCATTCACAGGGAGCTATGCCAGGAATCCTTTCAGATTCCAGCATTTCGGCATTGAGTTCTTATCCATATATTGCGACGGTCAAGCATATCCCTCTAAACCCTTTCAGCCTGACTTTAGAAATGGCCTCTATACCCGAGAATATTTCCAGCTCATTCAGGCTACAGGTCGTCAGCTCAAAGATAGAGAAATAGCCATTAATCATAAGGAATTCGGGGACGGGTATGCATTATTTTGTTTCAACCTTGAGGCAGATGAGGGCTGTGGACAGTCAGAACAGGGAATGTGAGGCTAGAAGCACGATTCAGAGCAGCATTGGCTACAACGGTCAATTTGATATGTTATGCAGTTTATGATTCTGTTATAGAAATATCAAATAGACGGCAGGTGCTGTTGGACTATTACTGAAAAAGGTGGTGCGATATGAATACTATAGAGCTAACAGCCGTGTGTCAGAAAATGGCACACAAGGCATATTTTCTTGGTGCGTTACCATGTAATCACCTACCCCGGGAAATTCATCAGAGGCCTGCAATGATGGTGGTCAACACCGAACCTTCAC